>NC_091478.1:98387338-98687338 GCF_036971445.1 Narcine bancroftii
GAGAATGGATTTGATAAAAGGTAATAAATCCTCTCTTATACTCTCATGATTCACACAGATGAGCACCTAAGTTCAAGATCAAAACTGTGTCCTCTGATCTGTGGGGCAGTAGCTTTAATTGGTGCCCCATTTCGCCACTCAGTGTGCCAGCAATTCGTGACATCCCCATAGCTTTGCTGCTGTTATTGTCCTTGCTGGGTGTGGCATGCTTGAGAGCAGAAAGCTGCAGAATTGGGTAGATTAGTAACTGCAGGGCATTGGAAAAAATCTGATAATGTGCCTTCTCCTACAGAGACTGTGAATGAGGCATGGATCGACTGCTTGTGCCAGTTTCCATCCATCCACATGGTCTGACTGGCCACGTAGAATGGCTGGAAACTGGTGGGAATGAATCTGGTCGACTTTAAATGCTAGCAAACCAAGTTTGATATTGTCATAATTACTCTTGTTGCTTTCCTTTCACCAGGTGCATCGCCTGGAAAGCAGTGATGTTCACCATATCTCAGAACAGGTGTGGCTAAAGTAAACTGGACTAATGTACTCACCGCAACTACTGTGTGCTGGAGGCAGAGAGAATCGGTGTTTATGATCATGTATGGGGCACCCATTAGAAGGGCTGCATTGTCCGAGAGGTTGCTCATCTTGTTGAGAGCAGTTGGTTTACTTGGAATCCCTTTGCTGGGCAAACAAAGCATCAGTGAGGGTGTCAAAGGTTATGAAGAGGAGGCAGGAAAATAGAATCGAGAGGAAATATGCAATGATGCACCGTCAATAACCACAAAAGACTGAAGTTGTGAAACTGACAGGCTTTTATTAACTATAGACTGGAGCAGCCGACAACCTCATTGGCTGATCAAGGCAGAATGGAATGGGGAGCATGCAAAGGGTTTGGGTAGGATCGGTCTCAGGAGGCAGGTCCAATCATAGTGTACCAGTGGTTTACCACATATATCAACCATAATTTGAATGGTGAAGTAGACTTGATCGGCTGAATAGCCATAATTCTGCTTGTATGTCCTTATGATTTTTGTGTATCTTTTGCACATGAATCTTTAGTGGCATTCATTTGTGCAAGAGTTTGATCATCTCCACGCTTGTACCTTGAGAATAGTGGAACTTTGCTGTGTCAAAGTTGTGTCCCTGTCTGCAGGAGACCTTATCTCTGACCTGCTCTTGTAGCCACTGAGTCTATGTCGCTGGTACAGCTGAATTTTTGGCTAATGCTGGCCTCCAGGATCTTGAAGGTAGCAACTTGTAATCCACTGATATAATTCAGTTCCACTGACAATAATTCCAGAAATGGAGTTTAGGGCTGAGATGCAACTTCTATTTAGATGTGACGGAATTCATTTGTTTAAATTTTTGATCATTTTGAGTGATAAGAATGGTATTAACTTTTAGACATTCTTGATGATTTTTATCGATTTGAATTTTCAAGCTATACTTTTGAGGATGGACAATTTATCAATAATGGGATACTATTAAAAGCTTTGTCTAATCACCTGCCAACATATAACTAAACCAAATTTGCATAAATCAATAAATGTAAATCATACTGATTATACATCAGTGTTCATTTTATTTGGATGTTTTTAGAAGTAACCATTGAAAAATAAATATGACCTTCTCATATTGTTCACTTTTGAAACATTTAGTGAAATCTGCCTAATTGAATATTTGTCACTCATCTATACGTGCAAGGTGAAATTAAATTCTTTCTCCCTTTATCAATAAAAATCTTATATTATTATGCTAAACTAAAGTGAGATTGCGTTCTTGTCTCTCGTAAAACAGAGGACAAGAACAGGAGAAATGTACAGATCATGAGATATGGAACAGAATTAGGCCATTTAACCCTTCAAGTCTGCTCCTCCAATCAAATCAAGGCTGATGTATTTTTCCTCCCAGCTCCATTCTCCTGCCTTCTCCCTATAACCTTCAACTCCCTGACTAATCAAGAATGGGTCAACCTCTGCTTTGAATATACCCAATGACTTGGCCTCCACAGATTCATCAGCCTCTAAATGCAGAAATTTCTCCTAATCTCTAAAGGAATGTCCTTTAATTCTGAGGCAGTGCTTTCTGGTCTTTTACTCACCCACTACTGAAAATACCTTCTCCATGTCCACTGAAGGACATTGACATTAAATAATGTCCCGCGATTCGGTCGTTTACCTGTCCCTGTGCTTATTGTTCTCTCAACCCTCTTTCTACCAGGGTTTATCCCACTCTCCCCTTTCCCATCTTTATTCTTGCAGTATCCTATCATCTCTTGGCCTCTCTCCACCATGAGCTCTGTCCTTTCATATCTTTCCTACTTTAGTCTCAACAAAGTGCTCCAACCTGAAATGATGACTGGGCATTTCTCTCCGTGAATATTGCCTGACCTCCTGATTCCCTCCAGCCTTTCTTTATTCACTTCTTCATGAAATCATAAACCAGGAAAGCAAAGTGGAAGGATTGTGCACCATTATCCTCACCTCACCACAGGAATGAATGATTTGGTGATATGATGGAGTGCATCAGATGGAGTAAATGATATAGGCCAGATCGGGTGAATTTGATGCCATGGAGTGATGATGATCGGGAGTGATGTTTGGAAGGATTAAGATTGGATTCAGTGGCAGTGGCTCCTGAAGGAGCCCCTATGTATCTACATCTGCTCATTTTGGATGCTGGGTATCAGAGATAACTGCTCACTCCAGGCCAGCAGAGAATGCTAACTGCATCAAGCTTTGGGCTTCCACTTTACACCTGCATTGACACATATTGACCTCCGTTAAAATATAATCTTCTTCATCAGAGAGTCGAAGATTCATGCAACTCTAAGTCCATTCTGTCTATAACCAACCATTTTTTTTTAAATTAGACATACAGGACTGTAATAGGCCAATTCGGCCCTACAAGTCCATGCTGACCAATTTACGCCTCATTAACAGAGCCCTGTATGTTTTTGAAGGATGGGAGGAAACCAGAACCCCTGGAGAAACCCAGTCCAGCCCTGATCACTGGCGCGGTAAAGGTGTTGCCCTAACTGCTATACCAATCATGACTCTATAAACAAAATCAATATTAATTATTGATATTTTCAATACCTTACCTAGATAAGTATTTTAGCTTCAAAACAAATTAATTTGCTTTTATTTTATAACAAAATAATTATTTTAAAAAATATTTAAACAAAATTAAACTGTTTCTAAATGTCTCTGATGACCGAAGTGTAGAAATGGCATTTGAGAGGAGCAACCTGTCTGAGGCCTAACAGGACAGTTCAGAGCCATGTCCTCTAGATCTCGTTACCACTTGCAGGGGTGATCTCTCCTGGAAAATGGGAAAATGGGATGCCTGATGGAAAGCAGATCTAACACAATGCAGGCCATTGACGTGAAAGGATTCACCTTTGACAAGGGTACGAGGGAAGAGTTTGGAGATCTCTCACCCGGTGGCTGGGGTCAATTTAATTGATAGAAGGTTTTTTTTGAAAGTCAATTGAATAATTTTTTTTAAAAAATGAACTGTTGCTTTCTTAGCACCCTCTTTTGTCTCATCATCAAAGACCAGTTTTGCCACTGGTTAAGATTTATATAAACCTACAGTTAATCTTTCAAATAAATTCAGCTGTCAACACTATCAGTTGGATATAGATTGCCTGCCATCTCTTATATTCAACAACTCCATGAAAAACTGGAGGGATCAATACAGTTTAGAAACACATATAATTGTATTATGTTCACATAGAGCATCATATGGGCTCATTGAATGTTGGATCATGGATATTGGAAAAGTGAAATTTAAACCAAATCTGCCAGAAACACTCAGCAGGTCAGGGAGTGTTTGTGAAGAGAGAAGCAGAGTTTAAAGTTTTAGGTCAAAGACCCTTTAAGCAAATGACAGACTGTCCAATGAAGAATCGTTGACCTGATCATTTTTTTCCTTTCTCCATGGAGGCTGCCTGACTTGGTGAGTGTTTCCAGCCTTTTTCGTTCTTATAATGGAATGTTGTTCTTCACATTGCATCTACTTAAGGGTAGAGATTATGCTTCAACTGTACAAAGCTTTGCTTAGACCATGTTTAGAACATTAAGAGGACCATATTGTCCCCTACATAAAATTAGCTGATGCGGATTGAGGATAAAAGCAAGAGGGGGTCTAACAGGGATCTTTTTCTCCGGAAAACAATGAGGACTTGGAATACACTACCTGAAAAAGTGGAAGACACAGCGTCACTGTCAACATTTACGAAGCATCTAAACAAGTACATGAATTGCCCAGATATAGAAGGCTATAGGTCAAATGTTAGGAGATGTGATTAATGCAAATATATACCCCCGGTCAGCATGGATGTGGTGGACTGAATGGCATACTCCCTCATGATGAATAGTATAGTGAGCTTAAACAGAAAGCACAAAAAGATCCCACAAAAATAAAGTTTCTAACCCCTGGAATTTCAAAGGGTAGAGATTAGAAGGGATGATTTGAGCAGGTCAAGCAGCATTTGTGGAAGCAGCTGTTTTGGGTTGAGACCCTGCATTGGGATGGAACTGTCACGCGTTTCAAAAAACAGAGAAAAACCTAATTTTGGTATGTTGTCAAGGCAAGTCAACTCAGTCAGCAGGTCATGTAAAAGTAACAAATTAGAAAAAACAGAATAAACAACAGTGTTGAAGGTAGTGTTCCGATAAGTGTGTTGAAGGTCTTGTTCCAATAAGTGTGTTGAAGGTAGTGTTGTGTTCCAATAAGTGTGTTGAAGGTCGTGTTCCAATAAGTGTGTTGAAGGTCGTGTTCCAATAAGTGTGTTGAAGGTCGTGTTCCAATAAGTGTGTTGAAGGTCGTGTTCCAATAAGTGTGTTGAAGGTCGTGTTCCAATAAGTGTGTTGAAGGTCGTGTTCCAATAAGTGTGTTGAAGGTCGTGTTCCAATAAGTGTGTTGAAGGTCGTGTTCCAATAAGTGTGTTGAAGGTCGTGTTCCAATAAGTGTGTTGAAGGTCGTGTTCCGATAAGTGTGTTGAAGGTCGTGTTCCGATAAGTGTGTTGAAGGTCGTGTTCCGATAAGTGTGTTGAAGGTCGTGTTCCGATAAGTGTGTTGAAGGTCGTGTTCCGATAAGTGTGTTGAAGGTCGTGTTCCGATAAGTGTGTTGAAGGTCGTGTTCCGATAAGTGTGTTGAAGGTCGTGTTCCGATAAGTGTGTTGAAGGTCGTGTTCCGATAAGTGTGTTGAAGGTCGTGTTCCGATAAGTGTGTTGAAGGTCGTGTTCCGATAAGTGTGTTGAAGGTCGTGTTCCGATAAGTGTGTTGAAGGTCGTGTTCCGATAAGTGTGTTGAAGGTCGTGTTCCGATAAGTGTGTTGAAGGTCGTGTTCCGATAAGTGTGTTGAAGGTCGTGTTCCGATAAGTGTGTTGAAGGTCGTGTTCCGATAAGTGTGTTGAAGGTCGTGTTCCGATAAGTGTGTTGAAGGTCGTGTTCCGATAAGTGTGTTGAAGGTCGTGTTCCGATAAGTGTGTTGAAGGTCGTGTTCCGATAAGTGTGTTGAAGGTCGTGTTCCGATAAGTGTGTTGAAGGTCGTGTTCCGATAAGTGTGTTGAAGGTCGTGTTCCGATAAGTGTGTTGAAGGTCGTGTTCCAATAAGTGTGTTGAAGGTCGTGTTCCGATAAGTGTGTTGAAGGTCGTGTTCCAATAAGTTTGTTGAAGGTCGTGTTCCAATAGGTGTGTTGAAGGTCGTGTTCCAATAAGTGTGTTGAAGGTAGTGTTCCGATAAGTGTGTTGAAGGTAGTGTTACAATAAGTGTGTTGATGGTAGTGTTCCAATAAGTGTGTTGAAGATAGTGTTCCGATAAGTGTGTTGAAGGTCGTGTTCCAATAGGTGTGTTGAAGCGGTCATTTTGAGCATATAAATTTAAACTCCCTGCAGCTACTCATTTTAGCTCCCAAACCCATTCCCATGGTGACATGTCTGTCCTCGACCTCAACCATTGCTATGGGGAGTCTAAACATAAACATGATGAACAACACATCATATTGCTCCTGGACATCCTTAAACCTAATGGCATGAAGATTACATTTTCTAATTTTAAGTATCTACCCACCCCTATCTGATTCCACTGTTTTCCTCTCTTCTTGAGAAACAGCTGTTTTTTTTAAGATTTAAATTTAAATTTAGACATACAGCTTGTTAATAGGCCCTTATGGCCCACAAGCCTGTACTGCCTAATTATATCCAATTGACCTACAACCCCGCATGCTTTAGAACAGTGGGAGGAAACTGGAGCACCCAGTGGAAACCCATGCAGAGACGGGGAGAACATATAAACTCCTTGTAGACAGCGTTGGAATTTGGACCTGGGTCGCTGGTGCTGTAACAGCATTTTGCTACTCTCGCTGCTAACTGTGCCGGTTATTTTCTCTCTCTTTCTAACCGTTCTTACCCCATCTCCCTCTACCTTACTCTCCACCTCCCCACACCTTCCGTCCTGAATTCTGATCATCTCTGAGCCCCTCTCCAGTTCTTTTCCCCCTTTAGATCACGTATCTTAGTCTTGATAAAGGGCCTCAGCCCAAAATGTTGACTGGCCTTGGATGTTGTCTGAGTTCTTTGAGCAATTATTCGTCTGCTCAAAATTCCACCATCTACAGCTTTTGTTTCTCCTTCGTGTCAACCTCTGATGGCCCATGACTATTGCCATTTGGAAATGACAGATGCAAATTTTCACCATTAGCCTTCAGAAAACATTTTTTTCCAACATTCATCTTATTGTCCTCTCTCCAACTGCCAGATAATATTTCCCTGCTCTTAGTTTCACTATATAGTTGAAATACTTTTTCTCCATCAAACCTATTAGCTGCCATTACACCAAAATATAAGGACAAAAGAGACTGCAGTTGCTGGAATCTGGAATTATATAAAAAAAACCAGAGCATGTGATGGGAACTGTGCCAGCTAAGACCACTAGAAACTGCAGCTCAGGCAATCAAGCAATCAAACCTCTGCTCCACTGCCACCATCAATATCTCACTGTCACAGGAAAGCAGCTGACACACATTAAAGGACCTACCCCACTCCAGTTACACTCTCTTCTCCACCACTCCAGTCAGGCAGAAGATACACAAGCTTGAAAATACAAACCTCCAAAATTAAAGAGAGTTTTTTTCATGCTGTTATCAGACTCATTTTTTTGGAATATTTTATTTATAGTTTTCCCACACAAACTCCAAGAATTGTCAATATCATTATCAATGATACACCACATTAGTTACATTTTGTATTTGTTCCTCATTCATTCTTCTTCACTTCAGGGAAGAAAATCCTAACCTGTTTAACTTTTCCCTCAGTTCTTTATGTCCTGGCAAAATCCTTTAAAACCTCCGCTGCATTCTTTTAAACTTATTGATATCCATCCTTCAGTGAAACACAAAAGTCTGCAGATGCTGCGATTGTGGTGAAAACACAATAAATCCTGAAGGAACTCAGCAGGTCTTGCAGCATCTATTGGAGGTAAAGATAGAACCTTGAGGAAGGGCTAAACGTTATAAGCCTTTATCTCCTATAAATAAGATCTGCTGAGTTCTCCCAGTACTTTTGTGACATCCTTCCTGTAGTTAGATGATCCAAAATGCACACAGTACTCCAAATTTGGCCTCACCAATGACTTATACACCTTCATCAGACCATCCCAATTCTTTTACACCTATCTCTTTCTTTGGCTTGGCTTCGCGGACGAAGATTTATGGAGGGGTAAATGTCCACGTCAGCTGCAGGCTCGTTTGTGGCTGACAAGTCCGAAGCGGGACAGGCAGACACGGTTGCAATGGTTGCAGGGGAAAATTGGTTGGTTGGGGTTGGGTGTTGGGTTTTTCCTCCTTTGTCATTTGTCAGTGAAGTGGGCTCTGCGGCCTTCTTCAAAGGAGGTTGCTGCCCACCGAACTGTGAGGCACCAAGATGCACGGTTTGAGGCGATATCAGCCCACTGGCGGTGGTCAATGTGGCAGGCACCAAGAGATTTCTTTAGGCAGTCCTTGTACCTCTTCTTTGGTGCACCTCTGTCACGGTAGCCATATAACACGATCTTGGGAAGGCGATGGTCCTCCATTCTGGAAACGTGACCTACCCAGCGCAGTTGGATCTTCAGCAGCGTGGATTCGATGCTGTCGGCCTCTGCCATCTCGAGTACTTCGATGTTAGGATGAAGTCGCTCCAATGAATGTTGAGGATGGAGCGGAGACAACGCTGGTGGAAGCGTTCTAGGAGCCGTAGGTGATGTCGGTAGAGGACCCATGATTCGGAGCTGAACAGGAGTGTGGGTATGACAACGGCTCTGTATACGCTAATCTTTGTGAGGTGTTTCAGTTGGTTGTTTTTCCAGATTCTTTTGTGTAGTCTTCCAAAGGCGCTATTTGCCTTGGCGAGTCTGTTGTCTATCTCGTTGTCGACCCTTGCATCCAATGAAATGGTGCAGCCGAGATAGGTAAACTGGTTGACCGTTTTGAGTTTTGTGTGCCCGATGGAGATGTGGGGGGGCTGGTGGTCATGGTGGGGAGCTGGCTGATGGAGGACCTCAGTTTTCTTCAGGCTGACTTCCAGGCCAAACATTTTGGCAGTTTCCGCAAAACAGGACGTCAAGCGCTGAAGAGCTGGCTCTGAATGGGCAACTAAAGCGGCATCGTCTGCAAAGAATAGTTCACGGACAAGTTGCTCTTGTGTCTTGGTGTGAGCTTGCAGGCGCCTCAGATTGAAGAGACTGCCATCCGTGCAGTACCGGATGTAAACAGCGTCTTCATTGTTGAGGTCTTTCATGGGTTGTTTCAGCATCATGCTGAAGAAGATTGAAAAGAGGGTTGGTGTCAGAACGCAGCCTTGCTTCACACCATTGTCCACCTATACAGCATAGGAAAAAGCCTTTAGCTCGCCGATTCCATGAGAACCATTAAATATCTATATATTTTCATTAGAATGCAGGCTTCCATGCCATGGTGTGTTATGTACTGAGCTTGTGAGAGTATTGTCCATATATTTATATAGCTTTCTCTTTAATCTTTGCTTTTCATCACAACTGGTCCTTCTGGCAGAGATTTTCACCTTCTAACCATCTCAGCACATCATCATCCTCGAGTCTTTAGGAAGAAGGCTTGTGTCCAACACAAATCAATAAGATGTAAGACCTGTCTGTTTCTTCTCACTAATTGCCCTTGAGAGCAAACAAAGGTGAGCAACACAGATGACTGGATATCAAGCATTTAGGAGATGAATAAGAGTTAAGGATGTTTTCTGAGCACAAATGAGGCTTCAAGGTTGCAGATTAAAAGCTGCAAAACATATCGATGAGGTTCGACTCGGGGAAACTCTTTGTGGTTGTTAAATAGTTCAACCCCCAGAGATCAAGACTTTTATAAAATAAATTCCTTCATAATTTGAAGGTATGTCAGAGTGAATCTTTCCCTTCATGGAGAGATAATGGAGTAGATGGTATATATGATAAGTACAGATTCTATCACCAATGTGTCTGTACATATGTACAGATGGTAGTGCAGGATGACTGTGATTGGCTGAGAGTGTAGCCACACCTACTGGCAGGCCTTAAAGGATTGCTCCTAGCCAGACCAGGTCATTCTGGACTGGTCAACCTACTTGTGATTTGCTCCAGTCTTTTAGTTAATAAAAGCCTTGGTTTGGATCAACAAGTCTCGTTCTTTTGACGCGCATTACAGTATAAAAGTTTTTTTTAAAGCAAGAAATGAGAAGTTCATAGGTCATTTCCAAGGCAAGTATTTTTTTACACAGAGTGCGGTGGGTGCCTGGAATATTCTTCCAGGGCTTTTGCTGGACACAGGTACAATAGTGACATTTGAGAGGCATTCAGACAGGTAGGGAAATGGGGGAATAGACTCATGTGCAGGCAGATGAGATTCAGTTAATTTGAATCATGGTCTACACTCTATATAGACATCATGTGCCAAAAGGAATGATATAGTCTATGTTCTAAGAATCAAGAGTCAATGAGATGTAATTGAAAGTTGGAAGAGGTTGGAAGAGATGATGATGACTGGGTGGAGCTATGCTCCAGTAAAGTATTGGCCTCATTGTAATGGTGTGTTATTCCACAAACTTTCCACTTGTCTTTTGTGTTTTATTCCACAAACTGATGCAGACTTTTGACACTTATTGGATGGGTGATTAAGGTCCCCTTTAAGGTCATCTTTAAATATTGGAAGTCTCGCTGGGCCATATGCCATTCCAGTTAAAGAAAAAATAATCTTAAAGCCTTTTCAAATTATTCAGTTGTGTGCTGTTTATGCGCAAGCTGAACTAGATAAAATAATTACTTTATTGAATGACTTTGCCATTAACCTGGTCAATTTCCAATCGCTTTTAAATATTAAAAACAAAAACTCATAGTTTACCTATCAGGTATGTGATATAATTGTCATCTGAGTCACTCCAGAGATTGGGGTTCCAAGAAAATAAGGAAGTGAACAAAACGCTCTATCTGTACCCTTTGGTCTGCTTCCACCTTTCACTGACTCACAACTCCAATTCCATCTGGCTTCACCTGTCCATAACCTTCACCGCTCCTCGGTCCTCCCTTCACCCCCACCCCGACTCTTTGCCCCGTCTTTAATACTGCTTATTTTCATTCTACTTTCTTGACCCTGGAGCAGGATTTCAACCCAGAACATCAGCACTTCTTTTCCCTCCATGGATGGTTCCGGACATTCTGAGTTCCTCCAGAGTTTTTATTTCTCTAAACAATTGAAAGATGTTTGTTGTATGAATTTATTTCCCCGTAATTTGGGCCTCACATGACAGTTTAGATTAGTGACCTAAGCCCCTATGAGTTTGAATTCATTGGGTCATCGAGTTGTAAAATCAGGTCCTGACTTGGCATGATGTGCCAATTTATTAGGAGAAACTTTTCCACAGACGGTCATTCTAAACTGGAACAAGATGTCAGAGGAAGCCATAGAAGTCAATGTTCAAAAGACATTTGGGCAGATACATGGAGGGGAAGGGGTTGGAAAGTTAGGGACCGTACTTGTTTTTCTGTTTGACGGTTATGATATTGAGTTTAATTTTCCTCTATAACTTTTTTTTCTTTATATTCCTTTTAATATATTTCCTTTGATTAATGGCTTATGTACTATTTCTGAAAAATTCAATAAAAGTATTGAAAAAAAATTTAAAAAGTTAAGAAATGGACCAAATGGGACTGACCCAGAAGCCAACAGTGGGTACAGATGAGGGGCAAAAGGACCTGTTTTGTGCTATGCGACTCCAGGACTCTGCTCACCCTCCATATTAATCCCATTTACCGATGCTTTGTCCAATTGGTTTTCATTCCAGTGATTGTTCAGGAGCTCCTTAATGTGTGAGCTTCCACTTCAACCTCTGCATCATGGTGTGTGATCCTGATTGTAATGATTTTACAAAGAGCACTAAGATTCTCTCTAAATCTCTTACTCCTCGCCTTCGACCACTGGTCTGAGACACCTCTGCCTTCTCTCGTTCAGGAAGCTGCCAAAGACCATTTGTCTCAGGTCAAGCTTGTCTGTTCTTATTGAAGGCTGGATTCGACGTCAAGCTGACTGGGGAAAAACCCTGTACTGGTAATGATAATGCAAATTCAGCATAACATACGAATGATGGGAAGGATGCAAAAGAGGTTCACCAGGGTGATGCCTGGATGAGAGGGCAGGAGCAACAAGGAGAGGTTGGACAAACTGGAATTGTTTTCTCTAGGGGTAATCTGGAATTTTGCATAATTGTCTGTGGCATAATTAGGATAGATTGTCTTTTTTACAGCTCAGCAATCTCAACTGCTGGAGGACATAGATTTAAGGTGAGAGGGGAAATGTTTATGCGTCTAGTATTCTCACCAGAGCGTGCTGCCAGGGGAGGTGATAAAAGTAAATGCAATATCAAAGGAATAAGATGCTCTCCTTCCTGCCATTGGGGAGTGGACTCATGAATAGAAATGCAACAGGCTTAAAGACTGTTTCTTCCCTGCAACTATCAGGCTCCTGAATTAACCCCACAGCAGTGCTCTCATGCTGTCCTTTGGACTAATTGATCCTTTTTCAGTATAATACTGCGGTCCATAATTGTGCTATTTTTTTTGACTTAACATGACAGTATGAATGTTGATAATCTTTTAGACTCCTCACAGAAGAACCCTTCTCACTGGACCAACAGGACAAATAAGATTAAGAAGCAGTTAGACTCATAAACAGGAAAGGGGGTGAAGGGTATGGACAGTTAAAGTGGCATCATGGTCAACACAGACATGATGGACCAAAGGGGCTGTTTCTCTACTGTATTGCTCTATGTTCTATAAGCTGCAAGTTGACAGTTTCTTTATTTTTATTTCTCCAGATAACTCAGTAAGCATATTGGCAAGACACAGTGGATTCAACCGACAGAAACAGGATGTTTACTTTCTGCCTCTCATAATTTCGGACAGTGGGACCCCACCCATGAGCAGCACTAACACCCTCACCATCCGTGTCTGCGGCTGCAGTGCTGATGGAAGTGTGCAGTCTTGCAACGTGGAAGCATTTGTCCTTCCCATTGGGCTCAGCATGGGGGCTCTCATCGCCATCTTGGCCTGCATTATCCTCCTCCTGGGTACGTAGGAGCTTCCAACAGTGAGGCCACCATCTGTGGTGGCTTTCTTATCTACACACCTCGTGTTATCTGGGCTGCTGCTGGTCACACAAGGGTGAGACTGCTGCACTACTGAGGCCAGCAAAAGATCAGACAAGGTCACATTCAAGACTGGGACAGGCTTGAAGGGCACAGTGAACTTCTCCTATTTTCCGGTGTTCCTGTAGATTAGCAATGCCACCTCTCATGCACGATGTCAAACTGAACTTCCACATTCTCTCTCAGTGTACACGAAATGCCCTGTGGCTTTATTTCATAAAACACAAGGAAGATCTCCTTAATACTCTAACTGACATTAATCATGCCACAAGGAAGGTTTATCTCAATATTTATCATACTTTATATTTCTATCTCAGCAACTCCAACCAGACACCATCAGTATTAACCTCCAATTTCCATTAATTATCTTCTCTTTGTGTCTCACTTTTCCCCATCTCTGTTTTCTTTCCTCCAGCTTCCCAACCACTTCCTGTCTTATCTCCTCAGAGATGTTCCCTTCTTAGCCCCTCTGTCCCTTATCATTTCTCAGCTTCTTTCCCATCCATCCTCCGACCTGCATCCACTTACCTGTTCACCTGCTTCCTCCCCTCTCCTTCACCCCCAACATTTTATTCAGGCTTCTGGATTGAGCTTTTTTCTCTCCCAGATCCCTGATAAAGGGCTGAGGCCCAAAGCATTTGTTCCCTTTTATTTCCTGTGGCTGCCACGAGACCTGCTGAGTTTCTCCAGCAACTTTGTACATAGCACACAACCCCAGAATCTACAGACTTTCTTGTTTATCTCATTAAATGCGCTTGAACTCATCGGTAAATAAATTGGTCATTAACCTTCAAATCCACCTCATCAACAGAAACTGCTTTCAGATGTCCTAAATTCCAAAGATTCAAGTACTGGTGATCTTGCCCTCACAGTGTGTAGTGTTTACTGAAGACATTTGAAAGGGGGAAAAAAAATATCATAAGGATTTTCACTAGTGCTGGATAACCTGAATAGGTTGAGATTTTTTTTCCTGGAGAACAGGGGTTGGAGGGATGACCTAATAGAGAAATATAAAATCATGAGGAATATTGATAAAGTGAATGGTCACAGTTTCTTTTTCCCATCAGCTGTTATGACTTGCTGGTGGGGAGTCTAAAATTAGAGGGCATAGATTATAGTTGACAAAGTCAAATTTTAAAAGTGAACTGAGGGATAATATTTTCACATGTTTACAGAAGAAGCTGCCAGAGAAAGTGTTAAGAGGCAGGTACAATGTTTAAAATATATTTAGGAAGGTAAAGATCGAGAGGGTTTGAAGGGATAAGGGCCATACACAGGTAATTTGGTCTGCATGGTCAAGTTGGGTAGAAGGGCCTATTGTTAGACAGTAGATCTCTGACTCTGTGATACCAACATCCACAAATTCCAAATCCTGCCCTTGTGCTCGGCAGAGATACCTGACCTCAGGTGATGTGTTTAAGTCAAGAGTGAAAAGCAGTTACAGTCTCAATTATTTGTTGGAAGTTGATTTATTTTTAATTTAGAGGTGCAGCAAGGTAACAATGTCCTTCTGGCCAGAAGCCTGTGGTACCCAAATGAGACCATAAAAACTAGGAGAAGAAATTGGTAATTAAACCCATCTATTTGCCTTGCCATTTAATCATGAGAGGATCAATTTTCTCCTCATCATGTTTGATGCCCTGATTAATCAAGAAATTATCAATTTCTGCCTTAAATATACCCAATGACCCGACCTCCACAACCACCTGTGGCAATACATTCCGCAGAATTCCTTTGCATCTCTGTTTTAAGTGGATGCCCTTCAATCCTGAAGTTGTGCCCTCTTGTCCTTGACTCTTCCATGCGGGAAAACCTTTCTACATCTACTCTGTCCACCCCTTTCAACATTCAAAATGTTTCAATAAGATTTCCCTCATTCATCTAAACTCCAACAAGTACAGGCTGAGTTGTCAACAGCTCATCATGTGATAACCCTTTCATTTGCAGAATCATCCTCATCTCCTTCTTCTGAACCCTCTCCAACATCAGCACATCTTTCTTAAATGAGGAGCTGAAAACTGCTCACAATCCTCCAAGTGAGGCCATATAGTCAATTAAACTGAACCCAGTATGTCTTTAGAATGTGAAAAGAAACTGGAGACACAGGGAGAATAGTCTGTGTGGAGCTGAAATGGTAGCAGTCATAGAGCATTGGACAATGCCATGATATTAGAGATACAGTCGTCACGTCGATGGCTAGTCAATTTCTGGGTTTTAGTTTGAGCTAAGGCAAGTCTTTAGCATAATGATTCTAACAAGAATCCGTTCTGACTATTTACACAAAAATCTGATCCATATTGTTCACCTTCAATAGCTTGGGCAATTGTAGTAACATAGTTATGCCAGAAGATTAGAAATCTAAAAACCCAATGCAATGATCAGACATACATGATGATGAAAATGTTTTGTAATATATATATATATATATATTTTACCCCCTCCATAAATCTTCGTCCGCGAAGCCAAGCCAAAGATATATATATATATATATGTACAATGTACAGATGCAATGACATTCTTGTTTGCTGCAGCTACACATGAATAAAAAAAATATAGATAAATATTCACAGTTGCAGTTCACGCAGAAATAATGTGATTTTACAAAAGTGCAGAGATATCGTTGATGGTCCAAAGTAGTACAGGAATATTCAAGAGCCTGATGCCTGTTGACAGGAAAAATAGTGTTCTTGAAATTTGAGGTGCCAGAATTAAGGCTTTTGTACCTCCTTCCTGAAGTATAGTGAGAAGAAAGCATGGTAAGGGTGATGAGGAACCTTTGATGTTGGCCATCATTCTTTCTGAAGTCCATCCTAACATAGCAACGGGAGCATTAAATTCAATTACATTGAGCCAATTTGAAATATAAAAGGCCTTAAAAGTCACTTGATTCCTGTTCCTTCAGACATAAAACATTGTGGTTAACTTGTGAACTGACCCAGCAAACACTTGGTTGCAAGAACTTTACCAAAGTGAGCTACTTACTTGTACATATTGGCAAATGTGAAATTAAATAGCAATTACTGGAAATGCTCTGTTGCTGCCTGACCTGGTCAGTATTCCCAGCTTTTTTTGTTTTGTTTTGCTACCTTGATAACATGAATCTTCAAGAGAGAAATTAAGGGTGGGTAGTAACTTGTGGTCATTGCTAAAAGGCTCTAAAGAGGTGAAGGCTAATGGGATAAGGAGAATGGATATGAAGGTAGATAGTGAGAACATTCCAGGATTAATTTGTGCATAATATGTTTTGTTTACAGTTATTGTGGTACTCTTTGTAACATTAAGAAGGCACAAGAATGAGCCTCTTATTATCAAAGATGATGAAGATGTGAGAGAGAACATTATTCGCTATGACGATGAGGGAGGTGGGGAGGAGGACACAGAAGCCTTTGACATCGCCACCTTACAAAACCCTGATGGTTTCAATGGGTTTCTCCCAAGGAAGGACATCAAACCTGACTTGCAGTACGTGCCCAGGCAAGGACTCCCTCCTGTCCCCAATGGTGTCGACGTGGATGAATTTATTAATGTGAGGCTTCACGATGCTGATGTTGACCCCACAGCCCCTCCTTATGATTCTATCCAGATCTACGGCTATGAGGGGAGAGGGTCAACAGCTGGTTCGCTGAGCTCTTTAGAAACAACATCAACAGATTCAGAGCAGAACTTTGACTACCTCAAGGAGTGGGGTCCACGGTTTAAAAAACTTGGGGACATGTACACAGTTGGAGAGAGTGACAGAGAAACTTGACTCCAATTTGGAATGAACAATCATCCAATTTAAATGGACACTGATGTATAATTATAGAGTTGCCAATTATTAACAATGGATAAGCTGGCCAGCCTTTTAGACGCAGTCAACATTAGTTCTTATCATCTTTGAAGTCCAGCTCATTGTAATATTGAACCAAAAAATGCAGATTGTATGAGTGTTTAACTCTTGTGGAGTGTGGATTATGTGGATTGTTTGGGGAGGATTTGGTTTCCTAGTTCTTGTATAGACCATCGTACAACTGGTGGAAACTTTGGGATCTTACCGTGCTTCCTACATGGTTCCTCAGGCCATGGCTTTTCTCCAATTGCAGACCAAGATCTTGCCAAGCCAAAGTGAAGCAATAGCAATGTCCTCGTCGTGGAACTGATGAAAGTAACCAAAGGAAGTGAAGGGGAAAGCTGTGAAGAGACATTGTAAAGCTTTGAAACCAATTCCAGCTCCTCCCCCCTACAGTAATATTAGCTGAGGTGTAATCGAGTGTTTCCCTGTGAGTGGTGGTCACACAAGTAGACGTGGTGTACTCCTACAGAGTGCCCTTAGACTTCATAATAGGCTCAGTGATCTGACTCCATTCCAGTCAAAAGAGCGATCTGAAAGTGGATGGTGGGTGTTGGCGGTGAAGAATGGGGTTTCAACAAAACAAATCAAATAATTTTAGGGACAGTTATAATAAAAGGTGGTTTAATTATAAGAAAAGTACCTAAATGACAATTTGGAGCACACGGCAATAACCATTCTGGAATTGTACAGCACCTGTGTGGACAGGCCTGTTGACTATTCCCAGTGAGTAAGTACAAGAACTGGAATGGAACTGAGATCATGCAAATACTTAATTAGATACACACTCATTACCAGTGTTAAAAATGTGCTTATTGTGCTTCACTGTGTAATTTGAACTTAGAAAAAACAAAAATGGTTTAAAAAATGTTTTTATGTTATGTATACTGTATATATCTATAGACTTCCTGCTAATTTTTGTGGCATTTTTCTTTATGGAATATGAACATTGGCCATGCACAATAGCTCTGGCACACACAATAGAATAACACCACTAAAAGCTATGTGCATTGCCAATCTTTAATGGGAAATACTACAGTTCAGAGTAGATATTGTATATTACAATAGTCTTACGCACACAAAAAGGAGCCCTTATTAATTTTATACGTTGCTTTAATGCTATTTACTTGTATGTTTCAATTATTTTACGCCATGTATTGTACATCAGAGGAACCCCTGTATTGTTTCCTACTTTGTGAAATATATTTTTATAAATATTGCAGGTTATGTCTCCATTTATGTTGCTGATAAATGCCTTTGGCTGTTTGGAACACATAGCATTGGATGACTCACAGGTTCCAGACACTTTACCAGATTGGAAATAGAAGGGGATCAACCAGCCAGGTATATTTTCTATCTCTGATGTCTTCAAACTCCCTCAGACCTGCTTCTGGCATCCTTTTATGGAGTTCCCCTGAAGTACTGATGAAATGCACTTGTACATTCTTGATGAAATTTTTACAAATGAATAAGGAAATCATTCAACCCAGTGCAAGTTTACCTCTGACTGGTTCCTGAGGAAGTTTCAGGTTTATATTAAACTAGTAGGATACCCGACACTGCCCTGGAAATAAAACACTCCGTTGTTGAAACAAAATACCCTAAAAACTTCATGGTAATTTTGTATAATATATATTTTTTTCCAAACACAACATTTATATTCTTTCTAACAGAAAATGGTGCTGCCCTTCGGCTGGTGGCTTTTGTTTGCATTGCTTGGAGTCTTGCTTGTTCTTCCTCAGCAGATTCTTGTTTGCTCATGGAATGCCTGGTGGCATCAGCACTGAGGCGGGATTGGCGTTGTTCCTCAGTTTCCTGCTGCCTGCTCCTTGTTTGTCTGGAGGCCTGAGCCCTAAGCAGAGTGTGATGTTGCTGTTCATTTTCCCACTGCCTGCCCCTTGCCTATCTGGAGGCCTGAGCACTGAGACGGACATATCACTGTGTCCTGTTTCCTGCTGCCTGCTCCTTGCTTGCCTGGAAGCATCAACAGTGAGGTGAGACTGATGTTCCTCTGCTGACCCTTGCTTTCCCCTTTGCCTAACGCTACAGGTTTGTGAAGAGCTTCTTCCCAATGTTGCTGTGCTTTTTTGGGTCCATATTGTACTTGGTTTGGCCATTTGTTTTTATTCTGAATGCACATTGACGCACAGCGCTGTCACTAATTGACCTTAAAGGTCAAATTCAATGTGGTCATGACATTCAACCTCAAATGTTACCACAATTATAGTAAACAGTAATGTACGTCAGTGCTAGTAAATACTTGTATAATAATCAGTAATGCAAGTCAGTGTAAGCTGGTCAAAAAACACTTTTGAACTTCATATGACCTTAAAAGTTCAATTCAATGTGGTCATGACATTCAGCATCAAATGTTACCCCTATTGGACATTTCAAGAGTGCTCCATATTGTTTTGCATGGAGGACAGACAGACAGACAGACATACATGCACAAATATATATTGGATGTTAATTTTTTGACCAAGATCTCTTACAAAACAATTCCTCCTCTGCAGATACTCCGCTACTCTTCAAGTATTAAATGTCCCACCAACAGCCCAGGTATGTTGCATCTACCTGTCTTCAGATAGGATGCATCAACTCTGACACACTGGCACTCCCAGTGCTGAATTAAAGAGGTGCTCAATGTTGATTTAATTTTAAAAAAATTCAGCAGATGCTAGAAACTGAAATAAAATTAAATCATTCTGGATTCTTTAGAAGTCCAGCAGCATCTGTCAATTACAGTCTGCTTCTCCTTCCACAAAGACTGACCAACAGCATTTTTTGGAATTTCTTTCTGAGAAATTGGGGCGTTTTTGAAGATAAGAATTCAAATTCTCTTTGCCCTCTCAGGGGGATGTAAAAGATTCCATGAGGCGATTTCAAAAATGAAGGGTTATTTCCTTTGGCAAAGATTCACTCTTTGACCAACATTATGATCACAGCTCTATTTATGAGAACTTATTGCGCACAAATTGAGCAATGCATTTCTTCCATTACCCTGATAAATATACTTTAAGTCAGTCATTGGGTTCATGTAATATCGCTGTTAACCAATTGTCTAACACCATGATTCACACCATTATACATTTCAAATCATGTGATCACAGTAAAGTTGACTGATACTCAACACATAGAAAGAGAATTTAAATCAATATAAGCACAGCAATAAATGTGATGAGAAAAGCCTTCCATCAGATAGATTTAACCTACATTACGGTAACAACCTTTAATTTCCAAGTTACAACATGTTCTTGCCAACACACAAATCATTAAGCCAGTTTCAGATTCAGTTTTTAATGCAGATTTCCAATCACAAAATAAAACATCCTTTTTATATGTCACAACAGATTCATTCAAGTGTTTGAGTCTATTTCATTCATGCATTCACTCTAAATGTTTTTCAATTCTCTTCTATTGTTTGTCAGCCTTCATTGCTTTGTACTGCAAAATCTTCATATTCATTCCTTCCTCTATCTTTGGGTTGACTTTAACTGCAACCAGCAAAGCTGGAATGAGTTGTCTTTTCCAACCATCTATCTAACCAATTGCAGTGAAACATTACTATTAATAATCACAAAATAAGATGATATGGGTGAAAAGAATTTATGACAGCTTCTATCCATATAAACTCACACACATATTACTGCAGGACATTATTGACCACAAGATTTGAGATCATAAATTCCATTTGTCTTTTACTGAACTGGAAAATTATTGTCATTATAGCCATTTTATCCACATCAATTTTCCAGGAAGCGAAAATCGGAAAGCTCTGGCTTTCTGATTGATGCTCGTATGCAGTAAACAAGTTTACAATGTTAAAATTACACCAATTAGAATATTTCAGTTGAGTTTTCTCTGCAGTGAGCAGTTTGGAAGGCACTTACTTGAAATCTGATGGAAGCAGAATCAATATGGGCATTCAAAAAAAGTACTGAACAAATTTAACTTGAAATTTGAACAATTATAGAGAAAGAGAAACAGGAAGTGAATATCTCTTCCAATATGCACTACACCATGGTTAAACTTACCATGTTTATCTCCCCAGACCCACAAAGAATAAGAGCAGGAGGTTTATGGAAACACCACCACTGAAGCATTCTCATGCAAATCACGCATCATTCTGTCTGTTAAATATTTTGCTGTACCGTCATTACTGCTGGATCCAAATCCTTAACCTCCCTCCCTCCCTACCATCACAAGGGGTTCATGTAAGAGGCTCGCCATCCCTTTCTCAAAGGCAGTTGGAAATGCACAAATGCCACTATCCCAAAAATGAATAAAAAGAAGTTTGACAACATTCATTATAGAGCATAGAATAAAGGTCTTTTGGCCCAACTCACACATGCCAACCATTTTTTCTATGAGATCAATCCCTCCAAAGCTTCCCTATCCATGTTCAAATGTCTTCTAAGCATTGTAATTATCCCCACCCCTACCACTTCCTCTGGCAGCTCGTTCTTATATTCTATGTGCAAAAAGTTGCCCCTCAGATCCCCTTTTTGAGTCAAATCCTTGTATTTCAATTTATGAAATCTAAGGCAGGTGCTGAGTTCTAAACTATAATTGTTTCATTTTACTTCCTATCTTTACTGAGGCAGGTTTTGAAATCCCAGCTTCATCTCCACCAAGGCAACTTTGATTCAATGCAATTCACCATCCATCTCATTTCTCTGGAACCCAACAAGTTATTCGAGAAGAGCTCCACCACATGGCATGACCCTCTCATTAATAAAATTAGGCTGTTTTTGCTGAAGTTTTTCTCTGTAACACTATATTGCATTATGTGTAGTTTTGTTCACCCATCTACAGGAAAGATTTCAGTAAGATTGAAAGAGTGTCGAGAAAATTTACAAGGATGTTGTGGTTTTTAAAAGCTTAGATATAAGGAAAGGTTGAAATGTTAAGACTTTATCCCCTGGAATGTGGGAGAATGAAGGGAGATTTGATGGAAATATACAAAATTATGAGGGCTATAGATAGAGTGAATGCAAGCGAACATTTTCCTCTGAGGTTCGGTGAGACAAGAGCTAATGGACATGGGTTAAGGGTAAAACGCAAAATGATTAACTCAAAGGGTTCGGAGAGGATGGAATGATCTGGCGGTGGAGGTGGTGAATGTGGGTTCGATTTTGACATTTAAGAGAAGATTGGATAGGTATATGGATGGGAGGGTATGGAGGGCTGTAGTCAATAGGGTTCAGTGGATTAAATAGAATGGCATGGACTAGATGGACTGAGGGGCCTCTTTCTGTGCTGTAGTGTTCTATTGTGCCTCTATACTTGTTTAATTTGCAATTTAATCCAATTAATCCAAGGATGAGTTGACTTGCCTGGATAGCACATTAAAAAATGTTTCTCACTATGTGGTCTCCTATTAAGTCTTGAAGAGTGGGAAATAGTCCTTCATCAGGTTCCACACCACTGACCTAACTTATTCCTTTACAACGAAATCAAGACAGATCTGTATCCCCACTTCATCGACTGGCCTTTGATCTTTCTTGATAACTGACCAAATGTGAGCAAAGATTGATCAGAGAAACACAAAAGATGCAGATAATGGAATCTTGAGCAAAATAAGAGCAACTGAGGAACTCAGTGGGTCAGTCAGGGTAGAAATGGTCAGTCACAGTTTCAGGTCCAGACTCTTTATCAAGACTAAGATAAAATGAAATTATGCATTTAAAGAGGGCAAGAGGCTGGGGGAGGGACCCAGTAACAGCGCAGTAACAGGCCCTTCCAGCCTATGAGTCCATGCCGCCCAAATACACTCAATTGAATGACAACTGCCAGTACATTATGAAGGATGGAAGGAAACTGAAGCCCCAGCGGAAAACCCACACAGAAACGGGGAGAACGCCCAAACTCCTTACAGACAGCAGAGGATTCATACACGGGTCCCAATCGCTGGCGCTGGATCAGCGTTGCGCTAACGAGCTATACTACCTGTGCCACCCATGGGCTGGAGGATAGAAGGTGGGGAGATCGAGAGATCATGTAGATCGGAGAAACCGTGAGGAAGAAAGGTGGGAAAAGAAGAGTGACAATGAGAAGGAGAGGGAGAGAAAATAAACACAAGAATAGGGAAAGAAGAAATGGAAGCTGTGGAATCGGATGTGGGTGGTCTCTGCTTAAAATTAGTTAAAAAAAATATTCATTTAATAAGGTTTAAGGCTGTCAAAGAGGAATATGTTCCTCAAGTTTAGATTCACCCTCAGCGCAATAGTGGATGAGGCTAAGGACAGACATGTCACTACATCAGTGAGAGTGGACTAAGATTTACCTTTGTTTTTTTATATGCAGGAGCGATCTAGAGATGGTAGAATAGAGGACAGGTGTGAGAAGAGAGGGGTAAGTGGAGTGAGAGGCCACCAGGAAAGGCAGGAGGAGGGAAAAAATGTTTAAGAGAGGAAATATTAAGGTAAGTACAAAAGTATAATTTAAAAAAAAGAGATGGATGCAGTAGACCCAGCTGGCGGTGTGGGGGACCAAAAATTGAAAAGAAAGTTTAGGTTTAAAGCTGTCCAGGAAGAATATGGTGTGATGATCCTCATGTTTACCTTTAGCCTTACTTGACAATGGATGAGACCGAGGACAGACATAACATTGTAGGAATGGTTGGGAGAGTTGAAATAGTTGGTGTCAGGAAGCTGTAGTTGGGCCAAACATCCGTACCCTGTTTGTGGTGTTCGGTGAAGTGGTCACCCAATGTGCGGATGTTCTCACTGATGTAAAGGAGGCCACACTGGGAACACCAAATGCAGTCATTTAGTGGAATGATAAATACAATGGATGGTGGCTGAATATCCAATATGATTCTATGATCTGCCAACGTTTGAAATCTTGCCTTTGATAAACCCCAATTTGAGTCTTGCAGGTTCCCATCATCGCTTACATTTCCTTAAGATAAAACAGTGACCAATGTCAGGGAGAGAGGGGACTAGACCAGGACAGTTCTGGGACCAGAATGAAAGAGAGAGAGATAGGACCAGACTGGGATAGTTTAGAGCAATAGGGAGACAGGGGATCGGACCAGGACAGCCCTGGCATTGTGACCGAAGTGACAGAGTGAAGGGACTGGATGGACCGGGACAGTTTTGGGATTGTGACTGGAGTGACAGGAAAGAGAAGACTGGACCAGGCCAGACCAATTCTAGGACCGTGATGAAGTGATGGTCATGCCAGGTTCCCAATGGGAACCTGCTGTTAATTTTTATTTCAATTCTGAATGCGATTTGCTTGTTAATGTTACTGTTAATAATGCTGAAGATAAAGATAAATATGTTCACTGTCATCATTGATCTTGCTATTGTTTTTATAATTATTTACCACGTGTAAGAATGCCCTTGAGACCGAAGCCACCAAATAAACCCATATGTTTTTTGAAGGGTGGGAGAAAGCTGGAAAAACCCCAGGTAGGACTTGGCTGGAATGTATAAACTCCATCCAGACAGAACCAGATTCGAACCCAGGACTCTGGAGCTGTAATTCTTCTTTGGCTTGGCTTCGCGGACGAAGATTTATGGAGGGGGTAAAAAGTCCACGTCAGCTGCAGGCTCGTTTGTGGCTGACAAGTCCGATGCGGGACAGGCAGACACGATTGCAGCGGTTGCAGGGGAAAATTGGTTGGTTGGGGTTGGGTGTTGGGTTTTTCCTCCTTTGCCTTTTGTCAGTGAGGTGGGCTGTAATAGTGTTCTGTTAACCACTAAACTATCTGTGCAACCCACAGGTTTTAATTTTAATTTTTAATTTAGATATACTGTAACAGGTTCTTTCAGCTCATGAGCCCATGCCGCCCAATTAAAACCCAATTGACCTACAACCCCCTGTTCGTTTTGAAGGGTGGGAGGAAACTGGGGCCCCCTGGGGAAAACCCACACAGACATGAGGAGAACATTTCAAACTCCTTACAGACAGCGTGAGATTCTAACCCCAGACCCGATCGCTGGCGCTACAACAGCATTCCGCTAACTGCTACACAAATTGCGCCACCCTCTCTACGACCTGTCTGTATGGATCCAAAATGGCATCAGAGTGTGATGTAAAGAAGACATTTTCACTGTATCCCTACACGTGACGATAAACACAATGTCAAAATATTGCTGATCCTCCCTACATTCTGAGACTTGCTGCACAACCTTCTCAAAATAAGTTCAAAGGGCAGACCACTGCCAACTTCTCCACTTTAGTTCGCGATAAGTCAAGGGAAGTTGCCCTTGGCCACAACATTGTTAAAAAGAGAAAAAAAGCATCAATGGAAGTACGAGGGGCTGAACCTCCTCGTGCATGATGTTCTTGGATCCATTCATTATCACCACCTTTAATATTCAATCTCAACATTGACACCACTTTGAGATCTGTATTAATTGAGAGACTGAATCCTTCACTCCAACCTATAATTTACTCTTTTCTTTCGCACCTCGTTGTGTCATGATTTTGACATGTTGGAGAACAATTTGATCCAAAGTTGAGCTTTGCCAGCGTGCTCCCTTATTCTTTCCTGTCTGTCCTTGTTTTTCCTTCTCATTGCTATGGCTTTGTGTTCTTTAACTAGCTTTGTTAATCCTGTCTTTGAGGAGTCTCACCCCCAACTTTCACAGCAAGAGCTCAGTGCGCATTTCTTTCCAACAAAGCCTGAACTTCCTTTTGTTCAAATGTCAGCGATGTTCTTGCCAAAGAGGTAAATTTCTTCTTCATGCAAGATCTCACATTTTGTGTAATTATAAATCAAGGCTCATTCTCAATTCTAAAATCCCTCAGTTCACAGTGTGATGTAGTCCCCGATTCATGAGTCAAGATTTTTTCCTCTATTTCTTATTCAGATGCTTGTTTGAATAGCTGAGGGTCATAATCTCAGCAAATGCAGGAATTACTAAGGTAAAAGGTAAAATGTCACGATTTGCAGCACAGGTAATAAATCTTGTGTTTTAAATCTTATAAATTATTAGAGAAATCTAAACATTTTTTCCCATTTAAACTGCACTGGAATTATGCAACTGTAGGATTGTCAGGGGATTGAGCTCAAGAGCCACGAGGCAATGTTGCATCTCTATAAAACCTTTTGGTTGGAATACACTTACAAAATTGAGTTCGATTCTCATTGCTTGATTATACCAAGGATGTGGAGGTTTTAGAGAGGATGCAGAGGAGATTTACCAGCATGCGGGTGATTTGGAGTACATGAAGCTTTACTCCATATTGCAACACTGAATCAGTGGAGACAATAAATAAGAAGATGAGAGCTATAGATGGGGTAGATCACCAGCACATTTTTTTTCCCCAGAGTGACAATCGCTAATTCTAGGGGTGGGATGGGTCAGTGGATTGGGTGGAGGAAAGTTTAGGGGAGATGTCAGAGGTAAGAGCATGGTGGGTGCCTGGAATGAATTCCCAGGACTGGTGGTGGAGGCTGATATTACAGGGAAATTTGAAGGACCCTTAGATATGAACATGGATGTAAGCATAATAGAGGTCTATGGACAGTGAGATTTTGGAAGGATTAGATCAGTATTTCTCAACCTTTTTCTTTCCACTCACATACCACTTTAAGTAATCTCTATGCCATTGGTGCTCTGTGATTAGTAAGGGATTACTTAAGGTGGTATGTAAGTGGAAAGGGAAGGCTGAGAACCACTGCTCTAGACCTAATTATACTGAAATATTTTGCTTGAGAAAAATTGTCATTGGCCCATTTCCTTTGGAGTTATAAAACCGCGAGTCAATTAGGTACGATTAAAACAGTGGTTTTCAAAGTTTTTCTTTCCACTCACATACCACCTTAAGCAATCCCTTACTAATCACAAGAGCCTTAAGGCATAGGAAATACTTAACCATATAACCACTTACAGCACAGAACAGACCAGTTCGGCCCTACTAGTCCATGCCGTAACAAATCCCCACCCTCCTAGTCCCACTGACCAGCACCTGATCCATACCCCTCCAGTCCTCTCCTATCCATGTAACTATCCAGTCTTTCCTTAAATGTAACCAATGATCCCGCCTCGACCACGTCTGTCGGAAGCTCATTCCACATCCCTACCACCCTTCGCGTAAAGAAATTTCCCCTCATGTTCCCCTTATAATTTTCCCCCTTCAATCTTAAACCATGCCCTCTAGTTTGAATCTCCCTCACTCTTAATTGAAAAAGCCTATCCAGGTTTACTCTGTCTGTCCCTTTTAAAATCTTAAACACCTCTATCAAGTCCCCTCTCAATCTTCTATGCTCCAGAGAAAAAAGCCCTAGTCTGCACAACCTTTTCCTGTAACTCAAACCTTGAAATCCTGTCAACATTCTCGTGAACCTTCTCTGCACTCTCTCTATTTTGTTTATATCTTTCTTATAATTTGGTGACCAAAACTGTACACAGTACTCCAGATTTGGCCTCACCAATGCCTTGTACAATTTCATCATAACCTCCCTACTCTTGAATTCAATACTCCGATTTATGAAGGCCAACATTCCAAATGCCTTCTTCACCACACTATCTACCTGAGTATCAGCCTTGAGGGTACTATTTACCACAACTCCTAAATCCCTTTGTTGCTCTGCACATCTCAATAGCCGACCATTGAATGCATATGACCTATTTAGATTTGCCTTTCCAAAATGTAACACCCCACACTTATCTGTATTAAATTCCATCAGCCATTTCTCAGCCCACACCTCCAGCCTTCCTAAATCACCTTTTAATCTACAGTAATCTTCCTCACTGTCCACACCACCACCAATCTTTGTAACATCCGCAAACTTGCTTATCCAATTCTCCACCCCTACTTCCAGATCGTTAATATATATAACAAACAATAGTGGACCGAGGACTGATCCCTGAGGAACTCCACTAGTCACCGGCCTCCAATTGGACAAACAATTTTCTACCACTACTCTCTGACACCTCCCATCCAACCATTGCTGAATCCATTTCACTACCTCCTCATTTATACCTAATGCCTCCACCTTTTTTCCTAACCTCCTGTGGGGAACTTTGTCAAAAGCTTTACTAAAGTCTAAATAGACAACATCCACAGCTTTCCCTTCATCAACCTTTTTTGTAACCCCCTCGAAAAACTCAATCAGGTTTGTCAACCATGATCTACCCCTGACAAAACCATGCTGATTACTCCCTAGCAATCCCTGTACCTCCAAATATTTGTAAATACCATCCCTCAGAACATTTTCCATCAACTTACCCATCACAGATGTCAGACTCACGGGCCTATAATTCCCAGGTTTACATTTAGACCGTTTCTTAGACAGCGGAACCATGTGCGCCACCCTCCAATCCTTTGGCACTACCCCCGTGGCCAGTGACATCCTAAATATCTCTGTTAATGGCCCCACTATCTGTCCACTAGCCTCCCTGAATGTCCTTGGGAATATTTTGTCCGGTCCTGGAGATTTATCCACCTTTATCTTTTTCAACACAGCCATCACTACCTCCCCGGTTATCCTTACATCCTTCATTACCTCCCCACTATTTTTCTTTACCTCAACTGGTTCAATATTTTTTTCTCAGGCAAAGAAATCATTCAAAATTTCCCCCATTTCCTCTGACTTCTCACTCAGCCTACCCTCGCTATCTACAAGGGGTCCAATTTTATCCCTCACTAATCTTTTAATTTTAATGTACTTATAGAAGCCCTTTGGATTTATTTTTACCCTATCTGCCAAAGCCTCTTCGTGCCTTTTTTTTGGCTTTTCTAATTTCTTTCTTAAGATTCCTTCTACACTCCTTGTAGTCCTCCTTCAAATTGTCAGCTCCCTGTTCTTTGTACCTCTTGTACACCTCCCTTTTTCTCCTAACCAAATTTCCAATATTCCTCGAAAACCAAGCCTCCCTATGACTTCCAGCCTTTCCTTTGATCCTCATTGGGACATAACTACTCTGTACCCTCAAAATTTATTTTTTGAATATCCTCCATTTTTCATTTACACCCTCACCTGAAAATATCCTGTCCCACTCAATACTCCCCAAATCCCTTCTTATTCCTTCGAAATTTGCTCTTCTCCAATCCAGAACCTTAACTTTAGGCCCCTCCTTGCTCTTCCCTAAAACTACCTTAAAACTAACAGAATTATGATCACTAGACCCAATTGGATCTCCAACATTAATGTCTGATACCTGACCTAGCTCGTTCCCTAACAGGAGATCCAGTATTACACTGTCCCGAGTCGGTTCTTCTACTAATTGATTCAGAAAACAATCTTGAACACATTTAACGAACTCGAGCCCATCCAGCCCTCTAACTGTATGGGTATCCAAATCAATGTGAGGGAAGTTAAAACCTCCCATGATCACCACCTTAAAGTGGTATGTGAAGCGAAAGGGAAAGGTTGAGAACTACTGAGTTAGATTGATGGCCGAGTATGTTTTTATCAGCAAGAACAACATTGCCAGTAAAGGTCCTGTACTGAACTGTACTCTTATGTTTCATGTCAATAGGAAATATTTCAATCAGTTGGAATTTAGACATTGTGGATGAAAATGCAGCACTCAAAGATTCTTGTCCCAATTTCTCCAAAAATATTTTACGGTACAAGCAACTATTTAAATGAAAATGATGTTTGCACAAAATGGAATATTCAATATTTTCACCTCCTCTGTCCTCCAAGCTGATTTAATTTAGTGATCTACATGCAATGATATTCTTCTGCAAGCATATGCATTGATTTTTCTTTTTCTTTTGACATTTTTCAAATTTTCCCATGAGAATTAAATCATGATTTCAAATTGTAAGAGCCTTAAAATTAGTAATGATTTTTGGTTGTGTGCAATCTGTAACACCCAACCCTTGTGCTTAGTCGCCTTCAGATCTCAGTCCAATGAAATATTTAAAGGAATAAGATATAATTAAAAAAGAGGATTGGAAAGTATTTATGCATTTGTTCCGTAACTTGACACAGAACAGAAGCCAAATACACAAAAGTACTGGAGAAACACAGCAGGTCTCACAGCGCTTAGTGGAAGGAAAGATATGTAACAGGGGTGGCTAAACCACGGCTCGCAAGCCACATGCGGCTCTTTGACATGTAATGTGCGGCTAGCGGGGAGCATAGGTATCCGCGGCGAGGAGGGTAGATGTCCGCATCGGGGAGGGTGGCTGTCAGCGGGTCGCCAGCTGACTGTCAACAGTCTGCCTGGTGCTAGGCACCTGAAAGCTGCTAGCAGTTTTGCCTTGCTGCTTTTAGACGCCTAGGGGGAACGTTTGGTGCGTAGATTTGATTAGAAAAAAAATCTTTTGCAAAATTGCTCCATTTGAAACAGGGCTTCTTCATGATCTGCAGTGTGTCAGCATTTTGCAAATAGATGATTTGCAAGACAAGGATTGGAAAATACTTTCTCCAACAAAACTGTACCGGGGTGGGCAACCTCCCACGCCGGCCACCCCAGCCCTGATGTCCCGCACCGGGGTGCTATCAGGCAGCGGGGAGTTGGGTCACCAGGCAGTGGGGAGGGGGGCTGTCAGGCGTGGGGAGTTGGGTCGCCGGCTGGTTGTCATCAGCCCGCCCCCTGCTAGGCACCTGAAAGCTGCTAGTCGCTTTCAGATGCCTCGAGGGAGTGCTCGGAAACGGAGAATATACCTCCCTGAGTTGGGTTGAGTAAGTACATCTTGGGGACGGGTTCTCCACTTTCAGGTGGCCTCCCAGCAGCAGCATTCAGGTATTTTAGGTGGCTTTACATTCAGGTATTATGGCCACCTGAAAGGAGCTAACGATAGTGTTAGTGGGCGTGGCTTGTGATCGCGTGATTGCTACGATTCTCAAACATCTGAAGTTTATGGTATGCGGCTCTTATGTTAAGCAAGTTTGGCTACCCCGATATATAATCCACGTCTAGGGCCTGATCCCTTAATCAAGGTATGAGCAAAAAGCAGGTAAGCACCTGAATATAAAGGTGAGGGGAGGAGGAAAGAAAGGGCAGGGGGAATATTGCAGTGCCACATACTCATGGCATGGTTTGGGCTTGACTTGAATTCAGAATCAGAATTAAGATTCATTCACATGAACGAGTCATGAAATTCAGTGTTTTGCAGCATGTAAAATGTTTTCATGTCTTGCTGCTCTCAAACACCTGAAGTTTATCACAAGCGGCTCTTACATTAAGCAAGTTTAGCCATTCCTGGTGTAGAGGTTAGCATAATGCTTTTACAGCACCAGTGACCAGGGTTCGAATCCAGCACACTCTGTAAGGAGTTTGTATGTTCTCCCCATATATGCACATGGGTTTCCTCCAACCATTCAAAGCATAGCGGGATTGTAGATCAGTTGGGTGTAATTTGGCAGCACGGGCTCATGGGCCAATAAGGCCTGTTACCATGCTGTATGTCTGTGTCTATATCATCTCACATATGAATTGTTTTCAGTCCCAGCATCAAAAAAAGCTCTCTCAACTTCTTAGACCTTGACTGCAGGTTGTGTCTTTCAGATAACCAAATACAAATGAGGTACTAAATTCTGATAGATTGATCTTGTAAATGTTTGTTCCTTGTGCTTAAGAATCTCATGCCAGACATAATAGTTTCAGATAAAAGGATCAGCCATCTAAGAATGCCTTCGTCATGATCCATTTCCCTCTGTTTTCTACATGTTCCTGTGACAATCCAGAAGCCTCCTAATTGTTTCTGGTCCCACCACTTCTCCTGGCACCTACCACTCTCTATGTAAAATACTTGCTCCACACATCTGCTTTGAATATTCCTCACTCACCTTCACTGCAACATTTTGACCTTGGGGGAAAAAGATCCTGGCTCTCTACCCTCTTTATTCTTCTCATAGATTTGTGGACTTCAATCAGGAACTTAAATGGGGGAATTCATCGTGGGAACTCTTCACCAAATCAGCCTGTACTCAGACTTAAATAGGAGCTTCCCTGTATTTCTATGCCCCTTCCCTGTTACCCTCACTTTTGTCTGGGCCTCAATATCTGGGTCTCCACAGCATGAATGTTTGCCTTGATGCTCTATTCCACTGATTCTTCTCTCACACAGTGGAATAGATGGACCTACATTGCTCAACAATATTATCACTGAGTTATTCATGGGATCCAGTGGAGCACAGTGTTATTGCATATGCTCGATGGTGCAGATTAACAATATTACAACTGAGCCAATTCTCATTCAACAATGGAAAACTGCCTCTAAAATAATCACTATTGATGATTAAGGTAACAGGTCTCAAATGGGTTGTGGCTCGGGAAAGCCAAATATGATCATTAAAACAAGACTGAATATTCTGCTCTCTCAGCAACTGCTCTCTCAGCATTATGCTGGTGGAGAACAACAGGAGATAGATCTTCTTGCATTTGCCTAACTCTACAGTCTGAAAGAAAAGGAGTTTCAGACTTATACAGCATTTTTCCAAATTCCAGGATATCTCTCACCGTTTGCAGTCAATTGAATATTTTTAAAGTGTGGTAATGTCAGAAGAATGACACGTAAATGTGTGGACAGGAAGCTTCCATGAACAGCAATGTAATAATAACCAGATAGCAAGCCTGTAATGTGCGTTACAAGCAACTGCTGGAGTATCTCAGAGACACACAGGAGACCTTGAGGAAGGGCTCAAGCCTGAAACATTGGTCCTTGCTATATCCACTGGCCACCGTGACAGAGGTGCACCAAAGAAGAGGTACAAGGACTGCCTAAAGAAATCTCTTGGTGCCTGCCACATTGACCATCGCCTCCAACCGTTCATCTTGGCGCTTCACAGTTCGGCGGGCAGCAACCTCCTTTGAAGAAGACCGCAGAGCCCACCTCACTGACAAAAGACAAAGGAGGAAAAACCCAACACCCAACCCCAACCAACCAATTTTCCCTTGCAACCGTTGCAACCGTGTCCGCCTGTCCCGCATCGGACTTGTCAGTCACCAACGAGCCTGCAGCTGACGTGGACATTACCCCTCCATAAATCCTCATCCGCAAAGCCAAGCCAAAGAAAAGAAGAAGAAAGATACTGTTTGACCAGCTGAGTTTCTCCAGCGTTGTGTTTTAACCTTTACACACATGAAACTGCAGGTGCCAGAATCTGAAGCCAAAGACAGTCTATTGGAGAAATCTGCTGGGCATCAATCAAACTAGTCACAGAACATTTTACCTGGCCTCATGCTGAATGGGATGTTTGATTATTGGCAAGGATCGGTTTGCTGTGTTAATGTTCCGAAGTCTCCAGTCATATGAAATCCAAGCTGGGGGATTTTGTTGTTCTGGATTCCTATTTTTAGCTCATGCACCTAGACTTGGTAGGCCCCCTTCTGCCATCTCGGGATATACTCATCTGCTCATGTGTGGACCGAACTACCATATGGCAGGAGGGAATTCCTATCACTGACTTTTCTGTGGAGGTGGTTGCTAGAGCTTTTGTGAATCATTGGATTCCACCTTACGGAGTTCCAGTCATATTACAATGGATCGAGAGTCTCAGTTTGAGTTGGCATGGTTCCTAGCTCTCACTGACTTTCTGGGCATAACCCATATCTGCACTATGGGCTTACCATCTACAAGCCAAAAGCCTCATTGAGCATTTCCAGAGAAGGCAGCATTAACAGCAGGTGGTGATACATCTATGTGGAGCAAACGTTATCCCATGGTTCCCCTTGCAGTGCATACTGATGTTATGGCAGATCTTGGATTCCAATGGCAGAGCTAAGAATATGGCACTATGTTAACCTTGCCAGGTGAGTCTGTATATCCAAGTCCAAGCACAACGTTCTCTGATTCAGATCGTTAAGTTGATTGTCTTTGGGAGAACATGAGATTACTCAAACCTACTCTTACGTGGCAGGCGCCACCTGGAGTGTATGTGCCGATTGACTTACAACGTTGTACTGATGTGTTCCTCCTCCAGCATGAATCTGTTGGCAAAGCATCAGCCTATTTATGATGGTCCTTTTCAGGTCTTATGATGCCACCCAAAGACTTTGTGATCGACAGGAATGGAAAAGCTGACACGGTTTCTATCGACAGGTTGAAGCCAATGCATATTGACGATCCATGTCCTCCATCAGAGCCAGTCAGAGGGCCGGCCCAACTCTTGCCAGTTGGACTGTGCAATATCGTACGGGGTTAGGTTGAACTGTCAGTCCTCCTGACCATTATGTTATCTTCTTGCATGGATTGGAGGCTGAGGAGGTGGTAAGGGATGGGGGCTGTCACAATTGTGTGCTTACCTTCATTGGGAGGAGGAGAGTGAGAGTGTCAGAATCATCTGTGTGGCAGTGAGGCCATGAGAAGGACAGAGGAGTTTAGCCGGGTGGTGTTTGGGCAGTTGAAGAATGTTATGCCTAGTGAATAATAAAAAAGAAAGTAATGAGTATACTGTATTCTGTAAATCAGTGCCATTACAAACCCTGTTCATCTCCCCTCAGTCCCAGTTAAATCCCTGTGAATCTTGTTCAGTCCTGGTAACATCCCTGTGAATCTCGTTCAGTCCCAGTTAAATTCCTGTGAATCTCATTCAGTCCCGGTAACATCCCTGTGAATCTCGCTCAGTCCCAGTTCCATCCCTGTGAATCTCACTCAATCCCAGTAACATCCCTGTGAATCTCACTCAATCCCAGTAACATCCCTGTGAATCTCACTCAATCCCAGTTACATCCCTGTGAATCTCGCTCAATCCCAGTTACACCCCTGTGAATCTCGCTCAGTCCCAGTTACATCCCCGTGAATCTCGCTCAATCCCAGTTACGTCCCTGTGAATCTCGCTCAGTCCCGGTAACATCCCTGTGAATCTCCTGCTAGCCCAGTAACATCCCTGTTAATCTGATCCTCTTTCATTCTTCCGGAATCCCATTAATGTCATTCTGTCATTCACCTGCACTCTAAGGAAAATGTACAATTGCCACTTGACCTTGAAGTGACATGTCTGTGAGAGGAAGCTGGACCTTCCAGAGAAACTGATTGGAAAATTTGCAACTGAAGTCAGGTTGGAACCCATGTCACTGGCTCCTGGAGGCAGCTCCTCTGCTCATTGTCCCACTGTGCCATTGCATTATTCACCAAAATTTGATGCAGAATTATACATAAAGGTCTCTGCGTATTACAAAAAGATGGTTTGAAGAGACCCATTTTAAAGAATGCCTTTAAAGTGAAAGCATTGAATGTAGATGTGCCGTGAGGAAGGAATAAAAACCATTTGAGTGTTTTACGTGGGAAGGGAATTTAGAAAGTGGAGATCCAAGGAGACTTGGGAGTCCCCGTGCAGGATCCTCTGAAGATTAACTTGCAAGTTGAGTCTGTAGTAAAGAAGGCAAATGCAATGACTGGAATGTAAAAGCAAGGGTTTAATATGATGGCTTTATAAGGCATTGGTGAAACCATATTTAGTGTAATGTGAGCCATTTTACACCCTAGAGCATTGAAGAGGGTCCAAAGGAGGTTTTTGAGAAAGATCTTGGGGATGAGAGGATTAATATATGAGGCATGTTTGATGGATCTCTGGAGTTTACAAGGATGAGAAAGGATCTCATCAAAATACAGTATACAACTACTGAAAGGGCCGGAACAGAGTGGATATGGAGAAGGTGATTCCAGTAATGGGAGTGTAGCGCATGTCAAAAGAACCAAAGACTTGTTGATCCAAACCAAGGCTTTTATTAACTAAAAAACCGAAGCATATCACAAATAGGTCGACCAGTCCAGAATGACCTGATCTGGCTAGGAGCAATCCTTTAAGGCCTGCCAGTAGGTGTGACTACATTCTCAGCCAATCACAGTCATCCTACACTAGCATCTGTGCATATGTACATATACACATTGGTGATAGAATCTGTACTATCACAGGGAGAGTCTAGGACCAGAAGGCTCTGCTTCAGAATGAAAGATTGTCCCTTTAGAACAATTAGAAATGTCTTCAGAGGGTATCAAATTTGTGAAATGTATTGTCATAGACTGCAGTGGAGGCTGTGATGGGTAGATTTAGAGGTTGATAGAAAGGGAGTCAACGGTTCTGCAGAGAAAGCAGGAGAATGGGATTGAAAGGAAAAAAAAATACATTAGCCATGATTCAAATGGCAAAAGAGACATTTGGCCAAATGGCCCAATTCAGGTCTTATGGTTTGATGGTCTAACTGGTCACCTATCCAGTTGTAGATGCAGTTCTCTACAGCGGAGTGATTAGATTGGGTGATGACCACATAACTTTCTATCTTCTAAATTCGAAGGATGAGTTGACGGGGGCAATCATTCGTGGGTGGGAATATTCACTATTAGACTGGATTATGTATGAAGCAGCCAGCAATGGTTCTCTTTTTTTGAACAGACAAAGAAATGCTGAGGAACTCAATAGGTGAGGCAGCATCCATGGGTAGAAATGGTCAGTCAATGATGTAGTCTGGACCCCTTACCAAGGAAGGGGGAGATATTGCGTATATAAAGGGGCAAAGAAACTGGGGGAGGGGCCAAGAGGTGATAGAGTATAGGTCAGAAGGTGAGAGTGGTGGAGGAAGAAGAAGCTATTAAGCAGGTTGGAGTGGGGAAATAATGTTAGAGGCAAAATGTTAAATACAGGAGTAGGTAAAGTCAAGAAGGAAATGGTGAAATTAGAAAGGGGTACAGGTTACATAAAATTTTGTAAAAATCAATGTTCATAATGTTAGGTTTAAGGCTGGATAGGAGGAATATGATGTGTTTTTCCTTTATTTTTGGCCCATTGGTGACAATGGATGAGGCCAAGGACGCCCACCGAGGCCGTTTGACTTGCTGAGTTCCTCCAGCCGACTCAAGATTCGAGCAGCTGCACCTTTTGCGATTCTCTATTGTTATACCTCCACTGCATATCCTCCTTTGATTTGCTTCAAGCTTTTCATCTCTGAAACAGCAGCGACGAAGAAGGTCCTTGTGGCAAGGTGCACTTATGAATGAGACGCCTTTAATATTGATTCCATGTGCTCTCTTCATGATTCTCTCAGTCAGAGCAAGTTTATATAAAGTCTTTGTTAAGGGATTTTTAAACACATTTCAAACAGAGAGGTCATATTCATATCAGTGTGACTCTATGAAGCTGCGGTGCTTTCTTACGATAAATGTAATGTCATTTTACAGTTCAGCAGAATGGATAACGGCGACTGTACCATTTCAGTGGCTGATAATGCATGACCTCTACTAGTCGCATTGCATAGGGTAATGAATGGCAGGCAAGGAGCTACAAGGCCGTAATTCAATCAGTGAGATGTGGTGACGTTTTAAACCACAAGAGCAAAAGCTCCGTAGATTCTGTTTGTCAGCAGAAGTTAGTGATTGAATTACTGCTTCAGTCCTTGCTCCAGTCTATTGCTGTTATCAGGTACTGTAATGCAGAGTTATTGATGTATCAATGATGGTCAATTGCTTCCAACACTGGGGCTCATATTACTAAGATGCCTTCCAATATGGCTGGACTCCAGCCCTAACCTAATTGAAATGGGACATTCATTACACCTGGTCAACAGCACCGTTTATTCATTGCACAAGTTTCATCCCTCCCTCTGCCCCTCACAAAATCCACCGCATCTCCTCCCCTTAGAATTATTTCAGCTTGCACTGCAGAGAACCTCGATCATACCTCCTGGTAATGCTACTCCCTATTATAAAGAATGTTCTCCAGAATTCATTCCAGTACTTTTATTACTGGCCTGAGCCCAAGTTTTCAGAATCGTACAGGACGGCACTGCGTGAAACTTTACTCAGTGGGAGCACCCTCATTATGATCCTTGTTTCACCTTGCGTCAGCATTCTTTTGTACATTTATTCCCTCCTCCCTTCGACCCTCTCACAGATTTTGCCTAATTTTTCCTTCCCCCTCCTCCTCTGTGTAATGAAGATTCACGATGTTTCACCTCTCTGCCAGTTCGGGTAGATGGTGGTCAACCAGAAATATTAACTCTGCTTCTCTCTCCACAGATGCTGCTTGACTGATCGAGTATTGGCAGCATTCTCTGTCGCATATTTTAGATTTAATTTAATTTTAAAATTTAGAGATCTTAATTTAGAGATGCAGGACAGTAATAGCGCCCTTAAGGCCCAAGAGCCCACACTGTCCAATCACCCCCAATTGACCTACTGACCCCCAAAGCTTTTGGCATGTCGTAAAAAACCAGAGCACCAGAAGGACACCCACAAAGTCATGGGGACAATGTACAAATCCCTTACAGACAGGGCCAGATTTAAACATGTGTGGCTTCTAACATTCAAAATCACTTTTTCAAAATAACCATACAGATAAAACAGTCAAAATGAAGCCCTTTAACTTTATGTAGCAGTTGTGACAATTGAAGAGTTCAAAGGAATCATTCTCATAATGATCCCGGTTCTAATCCTACTGGTGTATTAATGTGGTGAGCTGGTTGATGGGCTTGGCAAGGGTTTTGAAATCCCGTAATGCCAGCTGAGAAATTTTAATTCTATCTTAAATTCAGTACGAGCATTTGTGACCATGAGATTACTGGCTCGTTATAAAATCTCATCCAATCCACCAACATCTTTTAAGCATTCGCATTGACCTTCAACTTGCTAACAAAATGTCCCATTCAGATATCCAGTTCAAGCAATTAAGGATACATGATACAAGATCCAGTGCATTACCTTAAATAAATGAAACATAGCATGTTACAAGAGTTTTATGAAAAGTTTAGATTTTTTTGTTCAGAATGATGCCTTAATATAATTTGTAGATTATTATAGACCCTTTAAAGCCATGATAATTATGGGGCCATGCCAATCTGTCATAATATTTCATGTTCCCAGAATAAACCCAGGGATAACAAATTTAGAGAACCCTGGATATCAGTGGCTATTGAAGTTTGGGTAAGGGAAGAAAAGGAAGAAAATAACAGGTAAAGGAGACTGATGACAGGATGGAAGACAATCAAGTGTATATATAGTTTAAGGAGTTGATTAAAAATGTAATTTGGGAGTCTAAGAGGAATGATAAGAAATCACTGGCAGACAAGATTAAGAAAAATCCAAAAATGAATTAAGCACAAATAAATAACTAAGTAAAATTAGAGGCGCCATGGGCAGTCTATGAGTGGAGCAAAAAGGTGCAGTGAGGTCTTAGTTGTGTCAGAAGGTACAGGCAGTGGAGCCAGAAGGTACAGACAAGGTCTTGGTGGGGCCAGCAGGTGCAGGTGGTGTTCTGGTGGGACTAGAAGGTACAGGCAAGGTCCTGGTGGAGCTACAAGGTACAGGGGAGGTTAAGTGGAGACAGAAGGAACAGGCAAGGTTTAATTGAGACAAAAGGTACAGACGAGGTCCTGGCAGGACCAGAAGGTGAGGTCTAGCGGAGATAGAAGGTACAGGCCAGGTCCTGGTGGAGTCAGAAGATACAGGCAAGGTCTTGTGGAGACAAACGGTATAGGTGAAATCCTGGTGTGGCCAGAGCAACAGGTGAGGTCCAGTGGAGACAGAAGATACAGGTGAGGTGCTGGTGGAACCAGATGGGAGGAGATGGTTCTTTCCATTAGGATTCAAAACAGAAACAGACTTTGTGGTTGGAGAGTTAAGTGAAGAGAAAGGTGAATTTTTTGTGCAGAATTCCTGAAGTAAAGAGGAGGCACTATATCCCGTAACAAACTGAAAGAGGGATATGTCCCCAGGACTGGATGGGATTATTCCAGGCTGCTATAGAAGGAAAAGATTTCTGAGTTTTTAAATCTCGGCTGGCCACAAGTGAGGTGCTAGCTGACTGGAGGATAGCAAATATGGTTCCTTTTTCCAAAAAGGACACAAGAAAAATCTGGTAACTATTCACCCATGAGCCTAAAATCAGTGGAAAAATTGTGTTGGAGGGAATTAATGATTACTTGGAAAGGCAGCCATAAGACTGTCAAGAACAGATCTTGTCTGACCAATCTGACTGGGTTCTGTGGAGAAATAATAAATAGTAGAGATATGGAATGTGATCCACATGGACTTCAGTAAAGCCCTTGACAAGGCCCCATGTAGAGACTGATCCAAAAGGTCAGGGACCATGGTATCTATGGCAAGTTGACAAAGTGGATCTAAAATATGTTTAGACGCAAAGGCTGAGGGATGTTTTGCGATTGAATGCCCATGACCAGTGGTGACTCACAAGTTTGCTTGAGGTATCAATGAATAAATATGAAGTGGATGTGGGAAGCTTTGTCAGCAAGTTTGCTTCTTACACAAAGATTGAGAGAGTTGTTGAAGATGGTCTTAGGCTGCAGAGAAATATGGATGTTTTGATGAAATGGGCTGAAAAAATGGCAGATGGTGTTTAATCCAGACATCGGTGAGGTAATGAATTTTGGGAACATGAATGAGGCTGGGACCTACACCATGAATGACATGATCTTATGAGTATTGTGGAACAAAGGGACCATGGAGTCCACAGATCCTTGATAGTGGCATCACAGGTAGACAATGTTAAGGAAGGCAGATGGTATACCAGTCTGCATTCGTCAAAGCATCAAACATAGAAATAAAGAGGTTATTCTTCAAATCTTGGCCAGATCTCAGTTGGAGTGCTGCATGCGAAGGATGTGATAGAGCTGTGGAGTGGGGGAGGGGGGGTGAAGGAGATTAACGTACTTTGTCTGGGAGGGAGGCTTTCATCATAAGAGGACACTGAAGAGGCCAAGTCTGTTTTCCCTGAAGAAGGGAAGAAGGTTCAGAGAAGACATGGTTAGAAATATTAAATTATGGAGCATCTGGATGGAGGAGACTGCAGGGAACCCTTCCACATCAGAGTAAGATAAAAAGGTGAGTATTGGAGGGTAAAAGAGGGGGAACTTCTTCACCCAGAGAATGGTGAGTACTGGTAAACATTGTGAGAAAGTGGCTCAAGTTAGACTGCTGCCAGTCTCTAAGAACTCAGATGAACACTCAAATTGCATTGGCATAGAATGTTCTTTTCTTTCTGGGCAATAGAACCAACCAGTTCCCCACCACCATCACCCTCCTTTGGCTGGCAGAACTTGTCCTCACCCTCAATAATTTATCCTTCGACTCAAAGCATTTTCTCCAGGTTAAATTGGTTGCCGTGGGTACCCGCATGGACCCTAGCAATGCCTGCCTTTTTGTTGGATATGTGGAGCCATCCATGCTACATAGGCAAAGCCCCTCAATTCTTCCATCACCTCATCGATGACTACTTTGGTGCTGCCTCATGTATCCATGATGAGCTTGATGACTTTATCCACTTTGCTGCCAACTTCCACCCCCTCTTCAAATTCACTTGGTCCATCTCTAGCAACACTCTCCCTTTCCTCGATCTTTCTGTCTCCATCTCAGGAGACAAACTCTTGAGCAACACCATCTATAAGCCCCCAACTCCTACAGCTACCTCAGTACCCCTCTTCCCATCCATTCTCCTGTAAAGATTCTATTCCATTCCTTCAATTCCTCCGTCTCTGTCACATCTGCACCCAGGATAAGGACTTCCATACCAGATCATCAGAGAGGTCTTCCTTCTTCAAACAATGTGGCTTTCTCTCTCCCACTAACAACTCGGCACTCACCCACATATCCTCCATTACTTGCACATCTGCCCTGCCCCCCTCCGCCCCCACACGCAATAAAAAAGGTTTTTACTTTATTCCCCTTGAAGCATAATCCTGAGTACAATCAATACTGATTCGCATTTAATTATTCTGCCTCTTCAGAATACGCTGTGATAATGGACCTGATTGTCTATCTTCTGTCACACGGATCACCTGGAAATTACTGATCATATCTCCAAAAATTTCCTCCTTTCAATTCTGCTCAGAAAACAAACTGATCAGATATGTAATTTATTCCAAATGATGTCTCAGCCCCAGGATGCCAATTATATTTACACCTCGAAAGGGAGACTTTATTTTCTACAAGCTTTAAATTCAGTCTGCGCTTTCCTGAGGTATTGTACTTGTGAAGGTTATAGACTCTGATAAAAGGATAGAGAAAGGCTATATTTAATTGAAATAGAATGCATAGAGTGATTGGGGAGGGTGGTGTCCTATTTATGAAACCCAGAAAGTTAGCACTCTAATTGGGAAAGCAAATAGAATATTGACCTTAATCGCAAAAGGGAATGGAGTACAAAAGTAAACCCCCCCACATAGCTTTACGAGGACACACTTAGAGTACTATATACAGTTCTCAGATTCTGATTTCAGATTTATTGTCAGAGTATATACTTTGGCTTGGCTTCGTGGACGAAGATTTATGGAGGGGTAAATGTCCACGTCAGCTGCAGGCTCGTTTGTGGCTGACAAGTCCGATGCGCGACAGGCAGACACAGTTGCAGCGGCTGCAGGGGAAAATTGGTGGGTTGGGGTTGGGTGTTGGGTTTTTCCTCCTTTGCCTTTTGTCAGTGAGGTGGGCTCTGCAGTCTTCTTCAAAGGAGGTTGCTGCCGCCAAACTGTGAGGCGCCAAGATGCACGGTTTGAGGCGATATCAGTCCACTGGTGGTGGTCAATGTGGCAGGCACCAAGAGATTTCTTTAGGCAGTCCTTGTACCTTTTCTTTGGTGCACCTCTGTCACGGTGGCCAGTTTTCCCCTGCAGCCGCTGCAACCGTGTCTGCCTGTCGCGCATCGGACTTGTCAGCCACAAACGAGCCTGCAGCTGACGTGGACTTTTACCCCCTCCTTAAATCTTCGTCCGCGAAGCCAAGCCAAAGAAGAAGAAAGAACAATGCATTAATGTATCTGTGCATATACACCACTCATCACAGTATTCATGCTCCTGGCAACAAAATAGCCACAGGTACCTTGAGGATTACCACATCTCTCCTTCTCAAAAAAAGTTAGTGCTTCTTTATCTCTTTACTTAAAAAATGGGAATTAAACATTTAACTTATAAAAATCAAATTTCCTAATTTCACACATTTTCAGCGAAACCGCACTGGTGGCAGGATGTGGCTTCTCCACTTTGTAGATTTTGCCGTGTCTGTCGAATTCTGCGACGCTGGTACACATGTAGGTGGTGGTGTTGCTTTCACCTGCTGCTCGCTGTGTTGATGTTGCGGTGCTAGTGGTTGAGTGTTTGCCGCACGATGCCATTCTAATTGTTGATGTGGCAGAAGTTGTTGGTGTTGCAGATCTTTGCTTTGCCAGATCTGTTGTTGGGCAAATGTGAACCATGTTCCGCTCAGCCATCTGCCAGATTCTGCCTCGATGATGTAGGACCTTGACATCTCAGCTTTACTGACAACCTTTGCCGGGCTCCAGGTCTTCGTCACTGGCTCTGGAACATGCACATGCTGCCCTCTGAAGAGCTCTGGTAAGGGTTGTGCATGTACTGACGTCCTCCCTCCTGTACGTCAGCCAGTTTTCCTCTGGTTTCCTCCTGATCATCTGGAGGATGGATTTTGCTTGGCAGGGTTGCTTTGTGTTTCCTACCATTCCAAATCAGGGATTTCATATCGGCCCTCAAGGATGTTGCCCATGGTGACAGAAGAGCAAGCTAAGAGTCCTCCTCCATCTCTCGACACTTGGTTAGAGTGTGTTTTACTTTCTGTACATGTCTCTGATGAACACATGACCCTTGGGGTAGTGTGGGGATCATCTTGTGATAGTGTACCCATATTATGCAGCCAGCTCTCTGAATTCAAAATCAGAATCAGGATTTATTGTCAGAAACATGTCATGAAATTTGGTGCTCAAACATTCATATCATAACCATTTTATGACATTACAATAAAAAATAAAATTATAATAGCAAAAATAGTGCACGAAAAGTAAACTTGTTGTGTGACGGGGTTTTTTTTTGTCATAATAGCTCAGTTCCACTTCTCTGCAGACTACGTCTTTGAGCTGGTCAAACCTTCTCTGATGTGATGGTGACCACAGAAACTCCACATCATCTTTCAGCAACTCTTGGAGGTTGGCTATGTGGTCTGAAGGAGCTCAGGTATTGGACCAAACCAAGGAAACTACTTAGCTAATTTTTGTCCTTTTGGTGTTCTATCTCGGCAATGGCTGTGACCTTCTCTGGGCTTTGTTTGTCCCCATCAAGTGTGAACACCATTCCAAAGAATTAGCACTTTCTCCTTGATAATGCATTTGTACCACTTAATTTGACGCCGGCCCCTCTTGTTTTCTCCATGGCCTCGTGTAGGTGAAGATCACAAGTTTTCTCATCTCTACCATAGACCTGAATGTCATCTGCAATGCCAGTAGTGTCCTTGCATGCATCCCTATAGGTGTCATTGATCTTCTGTTGAAACACATCCTGAGGCTCATCATGAGGCCAAAAGGTATTCGCAGAAACTTGTAATGACCAAATGCAGAATTTAACATTGTGACCAAGGTTGATTCGTCATCCAGCTTCATGTTCCAATATCCATTCTTAGCATCTAACTTGCTGAAGATTTTGGACCCTACTAGTTCTGGTGTGATACTTTCCAGTGTCGGTGTTGGGTAGTGACCCCACTTGATGGTGTGATTTAAGCCATTTGATTTTTACCACTATGGAATTTATCCAGTCAGTCAGCTCCATTACTTTTGCTTTCTCTTGCTTGTCCTCCATTTCCTTCAATTCTTGTTCTAGCTTTTTTATTAAGCTCCATCTGCATTTTCCTTGGAGGATGAACTAGTGCTTTACAGTCTGAGCATATGGGGATGTGGTACTCAAAGTCTTCAAAATACCCAACTGTATCATTAAAGCATTCAGGGTACACCTTCATGAGGTTGGCCTTGTTTGTGAGCTGAGTCGGGTGGGGGGGGGGTGGTGCAGTGATCAACTGGGATGTCGCTGTTGATTCTCTTGGACATTTTCTTCTCATGGATCTCAGATCCAGAGATTAACTATCTCCTGACAGCTGAAGCTGATCCATCATGTACACGTGATGTTCTTTCCTTTATGACAGCCTCCAATTTGGTTTTTCCTAGCTCTTTGATTGTGGGTCCACCATAGGCTGTGAGTGTGACATTTGCAGCCTCTAGTACACAGGGAACATCTGGCAGTAGAGTCTGAGTGAAGGACGATCCAGTATCCAGCTTTACTTTCCGGTTGAATGTTGTAGGCCTGTTTTTGATTATTTTCTTTACTTAGATCATAGTGGGCAACTCATTTCTCTTTCTGTTTTCACTCTTTGACATCTCCTGAAGGTGTATTGTTTTTATGTCTGGCATCAGTGTGTCGGAGTCACCATTGTCACTTTCATCTACAGAATTCATCCTTTCTTCACTGGCATTTTTGTTTCCTTCATACCAGACCTGCACATCTTTCCTTAATGATTGGCCTTCTCATAGACCTTGCATTTAGAACCATTTGCGAGGCATTTCTTGAGGTCATTGAAGGGCTGTCATCTGTCACAACTCCTGAAGGTCTTGGAGATTAGTGGCTTTCTTGGTGTGTGCTTGATAACATCGACTCTTCCATCTCTTTGCTGTGCACTGGCCTGTATGGAGAGGGACTGCATTTGCCTCCTGGTGGCCCTAACTATGTCTACTGCATCTGCCAACTTTAACCTATTCTTCCCTCTAAAAAAAGCTTTTGCACATCAGGATGGGCACTTCCCCAGATCAGTTGGTCAACTCGCCTTTCTTCAGTTTTCTTGAATTTGCAATTTATGGCAACATTCTTCAGCCTAATGAGGTCTTATCAGGATCCTGCTCTCAGGTCTGGAATTCATATCGTTTGATTTGGTGGTTAGATCTAGGTTCCAGGTGAGGAGAATTTCTCAAATATATTATCTGGATCATTTTCTTGATTTTTTTTGTTTTGAGTGGATTTCTAATGTTTGTAAGGATCCAAAATCACCTGAATGGCACTGTTTTTGACATCATCCTATCACTGCCACCTCGTTGTGTTCTTTTTGTAGGTGACAGGACAAAATAAAGCACTTGGGAGATGTGATTTACAGCTAACTTTCCTGTCATAATTACGCCATGTTTTTTTTGCCCATGTGTAATATATTAACATGTCTGTGCACATACATCACTCTTGAGTGTGATTATGGCCATTACAGTATGCATACACCGAGCAACAAAATAGTCACAGGTATCTGGAGTATCCAGCAGAGGTGTTTTGAGAGGCATAGATAGGAAGGACAGCCAGCACCTTTTTCCCCAGGAGTGACAATAGCAAATGCCAGAGGACATCTGTTTAAGGTGAGGGGGAGGAAGTTCAGGTAAGTTTATTTTACACAGAGTTGTGGGTGCCTGGTGGTGGAGGCTGGTACAATAGAGACATTTAAAAAGCCCTCAGACAGACACACAGATGCAAGAAAAATAGAGCATTATGGGTGTGATATAGGGAAGGTTTAGATCATTGAATAAATTTATATAGGTGTAATGCACATCGAAAGAACCAAAGGCTTGTTGATCCAAACTGGCTTTTATTAACTAAAAGACTATCACAAGTAGGTCGACCAGTCCAACATAGTCCCTGCCCATTGCCCTTAGTGCATGAATATAAGCTCTACAAGACTCACTGGGCTGTTGCCTCCTTGTAGCAAGTTTGTACCGAGTATAGACCCTGTTCACTGGTCGCTCGTGGAGCCCTTTCAGCACCTTCATGGCTGCGGCACAAGAGGTCATGTCCAGGACACTCTGGTAGACTCTCGGGGACACCATAGTCATCAATATTAGTAGTCAATGGTTGTCCTCTATCACGGCAGGGTCATAGAGCTGTAAGTATATTTCGAAGCACCTCACCCAGTGCTTAAAGTCATTTGAGGCTGTAGCCGACTGTGGGTCGATGTCGAGGTGTTCCAGCCGTCGCATACGCTCCATCCCTTCAAAATTTATTTTTAGTTAATAAAATTGTAGAGCGCATCGAAAGAACCAAAGACTTGTTGATCCAAACCAAGGCTTTTATTAACTAAAAGTCTGGAGCATATCACAAATAGATCGACCAGTCCAGAATGACCTGGTCTGGCTAGGAGCAATCCTTTAAGACCTGCCAGTAGGTGTGGCTACACTCTCAGCCAATCACAGTCATCCTACACTACCATCTGTACATATACACATTGGTGATAGAATTTGTACTATCACACTAGGTCAGCACAACATTGTGGGCTGAGGGCCTGTACTGTGCTGTCATGTTTTTTGTTCACATTTTCCTCAAGATTAGACTGATCCAGTCTAGGAAATACACCTTTCTTTTTTCTTTGTAAGTTTTTTGCATCCTGAACACTAGAACTGAACATAATACTCTAAAATATGATCCAATCTAGGTTGCACTCAACACTTTTTCCTCTGCTTTTCAGTTCTATTCAGTTAAAGTATGGCTTGTTACATAGTTCAATTGAAATATTTTCAGTGCTTCAACTTTGTCATGACATTTATTCACATTTTGCAAATGAGTAGATGAGAACATTAGACGTGAGCTGAAATGATGGAGGCACGAGCTATGGTTGGAAGTGGGTAGGATAGATAAAGTATTGCAGAGGCTGAAATCTCCAGCAGATAAAGGATTGCTGGGGAACTCAGACCGCAGCCATGGGCAGTGATGGTCAGTCAATGTTTCAGGTTGGGACTAAGACCCTTTATCAAGCCTAAGGGGGAAGAGGGCAAAATTACATTTCTCAAGGGAGAAAGCAGCTGGGGGAATAGCCCAGAAAATATATGATAAAAGGTGAGGGAGGTGAAGAGACAGGGTGAGGGAGAAACCATGAAGAATGGGGGTTGGAAGAAAATTAGAGAGAGGCTAAAAATTAAGTACAGGAATAGGTAAAGATGAGAATGGGGGTGGGGACACTTAAAATTAGAAAATTCAATGTTTCAGTCTTTCTTTTACCTAATATTTTATTTAATTTAATCTCTATTTTTATTCTCTCCTCTTCTTCCTAATGGTTTCTCCCTCTATCAGTCCTCACACTTTGTCCTGTCATCTCTGAGCCCCTTCCCCAGGTTCTTTACCCCTTTATATATGTAATATCACCCCCCCCACCTTCATCTTATTGAGATCAAAGTTTGACTAACTATTTCTATGCATGGATGCTGCCTGACCTGCTGAGTTCCTCCAACAATTCTTTGTCCATCCACTGCATGAGATGGGACAAATTGTCTCCTGTTCTCTGTAACATATGACAGTCAAAGGCCAAGGTTGCAGTCAGAGAGAATCTCACTTTATTATACTTCTTAAGTGCCACGAGAATTAACCTTCAAAGTGGTAAATGTTTGGACTTAATTGGAAAAAAATAAGCTATTTGGAATGAACCATCTTTGCTGGGTGGGATTGACTCATTCAAACTAATCTTGTTCATCTTGGATTTTCAAGTAACTATCTCTCTCTTCATTGTGTATTGTCAATAGTTACTGTACTTTCAGTTTCTGGGCAATGGATGTAGAATGAATAGCAACAGATCCAATGTTGTATAGAAGCCAGCACAGTTAGATCAACACTCTTGCAGCACCAGTGATGGGTTCAAATACCCTGCTATCTGTAAGGAATTGGAATGTTCTCCCCGTGTCCATATGGGTTTCTTCCCACATTCCAAAGACATACAGTGTTGGTAGGTTAATTGGTCACACAGGTGTAGTTGGGTGACACAGGCTCATGGGACAGAATGACCTGTTACTGTACTGTACCATCAAATTAAAAATTTAAATTAAAAGTAGGGCTTCATTTGAGTTTTTATTTCATGTTGTAGCTTTCCCTTGATACCACTTTAGTCACATTGAGCTCATTCAGTTCAAATTGAGGGCCAATCCCTGAATTCTGCAGCTCAGAGAAATTTGATTTTCATGTGGTTTGGAGTAGAATATAAAGTTTAAAGATTTTCATTTACAATGTAGTTAATAGGGCAGAGGGTGGAAGGACTTGGTGTGAGAAATCCATCTGATTCCAGGTTAGAACAGCAGAGCTCATTGTCAGATTGGACTTGAGGTCAGTAAAACTCAGGGGACTAATATTTTCAAACAATTGCCTCAGTTTCTACTTGCTTTATTACACACACACACACACAGAGTCAGGAAATGACTAGCATCCATAGGCTTAGAATGTTATTCTGTTCATCTCAAGGTGCTGAGTTCAATTCCCAGCACAGCAACCAAGGAATTAAAAATCACAGAATTATACAAAATTTATGTTCACTTAAATTCAAAAAATTAAAAAGACAAAAATATAACTTTAACTATATCTGCAATTAATACCATTGGATTGTTAAAATCTATCCAATTCACTTGTATCATTCAAGGATGGATATCTCCCGTGCTTATCCAATCTCACTGATAGGTGACTCTGGTCACATTTATCAGTTGTCTCCAAACAGGGGCTACAAGGGTTGCACAATGAATACTGATCTTGGTCATAGTTTAATTTATCCTGGGAATGCCTAATGAAATAATAGGTCTTAATATGTCCTGGCTGTTTTTATGTTACATGAAACTCTGAATTTTTTGTTCTTGTACTACCTATAGTGAACAAAGAGAAGCTAGAGGGACTCACCAGGTTTGTCAGCATCTGGGGAGAGGAATGGTTGGTCAATGTTTCAGGTTTGGCATTTTATTCAACACTCTATAAAGGTTGGCTTGGTTGGATAGCCCAGAAAGTACAATTATTTTCACTGTATCTTGATACACAGGACAATAAACAATTCAATTCAAAGTCTGTTCCTGAGCAAGATGAGTCCTAAAGCGGACATCAATGGGGAAGAGGAAAGCTGTGGAGTATCCTCAGAATCTGGCAGGTCACAGTTCTGAAAGGTCAGAGGTTCTCTCACAGTTCTGCTTAGAACTAGCTGATGTGAATGTGCTGGACACATTTCCAAATTGCTTCAGGGTGGTCATTTCCTCTGGGAATGAAAAGTGGTACATTTCTCCAAGACATTTGGCAACCTCAAGAGGCTCCAAAGTAGTCTGAATATTGTGGAAAAAAATGTGCCAATCACTTTTTGTACATAATTAGCTCCTGCAAATGATTATATGATGGTGGACCAAGTAATGTCATTATATTAATAACTTTGGCTTTTGGACAAGTGTTAATCAAGTCATGAGGATTAATTACTTAGCTTTCTTTCAAAGTCATACCCAAAATGTTGGGCATTTGAACAGAGAGAGCAAATAGAATTGCTCTCACCCATTCTGTTATCACTGACCATGATGCCAAACTAAACTAATCCCCATCTGCTTACATATCCAACTGTTCCATGCTTATTTATTTGCCTGCCTAAATATTTATTTGGAGGATAAAAACTTGAATTATCACTTTGTGCTCTCACTAAATTATGCTGAAGTAGAAAGACTACATGTTTTTGGGAATAAACATTGCCGATGACCTGACTTTGATCTAGCACACCAAATGAAATCACACCAAAGCCTTTATTTTTCTTGTATGAAAGAAGTTAGGCATATCCCCCCCAAGAAAAAGACTGGCTCTGTTAATCTTGCCTCAAAGATACATTCTCCAATCCAGGCAGCATCCAGTTAAATATTCTCTGGACCCTCTCCAAAGCTTCCCACATTCTTCTTGTAATGAGGTTAAGAGAACTGAAAGTAATATTCCAAGTGTCATCTAAATAGAATTTATAAATCTGTAACATTACCTCCCAACTAATGAAGGCCAACCTACCATAAGCCTTCTTAACTATTCAATCAACCTGGATTTGAACCCTCACTGTCCTTCTGTTCTTCCACATTGTTAAGAATCCTGTCATTAATCATTTACTTGGACTTCAACTTTGACACTCCAAAATGCATCACTTCACATTTACCTGGCACTGCTATTCAGCAAGGTTATGACGATTCTGATCGGGGGCCTTACTTCCAGTTTCCCTTTCCAATCCCCATAACTCTCAACTTCCCTGCAAACAAGAAGCCTATCATGGTCTTGTATATTGGATGACTTGCTTGGAACCAACAAAAGACTTCATGGCAGAGCTGTCTTTTTTGGTTATATTGAAGGATCCTCACGCCATCTTGTTCTCAGCTTATTAAAAAAAAGCAAATAAATTTTCTTCAAGGCAAAAAATTATCCAGTCAGTTCTTTCCAAATACTAAAAGCAAACATTTGAACATTATTTTCCACTGACACTTGAATTTATTGACACTGTTCCTCATTTATTAAATAATCATTATCCCTACTTACAGGTGTATAGTTCACGAAGGAAAAGAGTTGAAAGCAAATTTGAACATGACATTGACTGGGCCACAGTGGAGTATTTCACACACAAGCTGTAGATTAGTTGATGCAAAGGATGTTTGAGTTGTGTAGAAGCTATGATGGAAATTTACTAAGTTGTTACCGGTGAGGAAAAGAACAGAGACTTAAAAGAGGACCCTGTTCACTGGAGCACATTTGGTTAACAGAACCAAATGGAAATGTTCAGTAATACAAGAATAAACAGTGAAAGGTTATTTTCACTATCAGTGACAAGGGACATACATTTAGGATTAGTGCCATATGGGAGAGGTTTTCATGTGCATGAGTTATTAGGATTTGCAAGGCTTTCCATGAGAAATATTTGAAGACAAGTCAGTCATAACAGAAGAGAAGCACTGGAGGAAGTAACATATTGGGGAGTGCACTGGGTCATGGCAGAGCAGTAGACAACTCCATTGGGGGCAGCCAGCTCTTCGATGCAGTGGGTAAGTGACTTGCTTCTGAATAAAGTATAGCATAGCTATGAAAAATTGTCTTTGATCAAAAATATGTCATCCAAGAGAGGAAACTTACTCAGACTAAACACCCAGCTTTTTTTGACAAAAAGGTTGGAAATCAGTCATTAATATTAATTCCAATCACCGAGACCAGATAATCAGCAAGTTATCAGCTATGAGCTGAATATTGTTTAAAGGGTGAAAAACAACAGCATGCTGTTGTGCAGAGGGACTTGGGAGGGCTTGTGCATGAATCGGAAAAAGTTAGGTTGAAGGTGCAGCAGGTTATTAAGAAGGCAAATGGAATGTTGGCCTTCATCGCTAGAGGAATTGAATTCAGGAGTAGGGAGGTCATGTTGCAACTGTATAAGGTACTGGTGAGACCGCACCTGAGTACTGTGTCCAGTTCTGGTCTCCAGGATATACTGGCTTTGGAGACGGTCCAGAGGAGGTTTACTAGGTTGATCCCTGGGATGAAGGGGTTGACTTATGATGAAAGATTAAATCGTCTAGGATTGTATTCGCTTGAGTTCAGAAGAATAAGAGGAGATCTTATAGAAACATATAGGATTATGAAGGGTATGGATCGGATAGATGGAGGAAGGTTTTTTTGAGCTGGCCGGGGAAACTAAAACAAGAGGACACAGTCTGAAGATTCAGGGGAGTAGATTTAGGACAGAGATGAGGAAAAATAGTTTTTCCCAGAGAGTAGTGAATGTTTGGAATTTTCTAACCAGGGAAGTGGTTGAAGTTGCCTCATTAAACATATTTAAAATTCGGTTAGATAAATTTTTACATGATAGAGGAATTAGGGGATATGGGGAGAAGGCAGGTAGGTGGAGTTAGGTCATAAATTAGATCAGCCATGATCGTATTGAATGGCGGAGCAGGCTCGATGGGCCATTTTTGGCCTACTCCTGTTCCTAGTTCCTATAGAATCTTTGGCATAGACCCAAGGGATCATGACCAGTTAGAATTTCACCATAAAGAATGAAAACGTTTCACTTCATCCCAAGAACAGGAATTTAAATTCAACCAAATGAAAATAGCACAAATTGACATATATTGAGAGACTACATGATTAGATAGGATTCAAGATTCCTTTACTGTTATGTAATAAAACACATGTAATATTACACAAAATTTATTTAGTTGGCTGTAAGGCAGATTCATCAGCAGAATTTGCTGGGTGCCTCTTACAAGTGTCCAAGGATCATCTCCAGCAGCCTCCACAGACCCCAGTCCAGGTCATCAAAAACATGAGCTCTGGATCCAAACCTCTGACATGATCAGGAAGACTTCAGCATGCTCTCGCATCCCAATTCAGATTCCTGGTATGCCCTCAGCAAGTCTCAAGCCTTCCCCCAGCTTTCCACAGCCTGGTGTGAGTCCTTTGACTGCAGTCGCCAACAGCCTGCATATGCGACATGGTTGGCATAACACTGTTACAGTGTCAGTGACCTGGACCAGGGTTCAATCCCCCCATGCTTTCTGTAAGGACTTTGTATAATTGTGGTGGTACACCACCGACCTACTTCAGGGGGCAACCTCTGTACCTACAGGAGTGTAAGGGGACAGGACAACACCTGGCCGGCTGTCAATCAGTCAGTCTAAATGGATCAAGCCCCACCAGGTCGGGTGTCAATCACCTTCCGGGATCTAAGCCTGCGCTGGCCTCCCGAGGCCTCACTCAGAGTTGCTGCAGCTGCAGCCAGCCTGGCTCTGCGTGTCTTTGTGGATTAAAGCCTGTTGTACAGTCTTTATCTTTGTGTGGCTAACAGTGCACCTCAATGATCTCCCCATGTCTGCTTGGGTTTTCCATGGGGCTCCCATTTCCTCCCACCCTCCAAAAATGTACAGGGGTCATAGATCAATTGGGTGTAATTGGGCAATAAGGGCTTGTGGGCCAAAAGGGCCTGTTTCCGTGCTGTAATTTTTTTTTTAATATTAAAATTTAGATGTAGGGAGAATACCGTCTAATCTTGTAACACCTTGGTCAGACCTCAGCTGGAGTACCTCTTGCAGTTTTGGTTGCCATGCTACAAGAAGGATGTGATTGAGCTGGAGAGGATGAATCACCAGGATATTGCATAAGTTGGAGTATTTTGGTTATGAGACGAGTCTGGAGGGATGTTTTTTGACTACAATGTTTGCTGACGATGGAATAGCAAATGAAGCAGATATTGCCTGCATGCAGTGACACTCCAATATGGATTGATGAATAGCAAGAAACTTTTCAACACGATTTGGTAAGTGGCAAAAAAAACATTCACGTCACAAACCTGTTGGGAAAAGACCATTTCCAATACAGGAACTGGTCTTTGATATTCAGAGGCATTAATAATGATTAGTCCTTTATCACCAACGTACCAGGGGTAACCATTGACCAAAAACACAATACACCCCCTATATAAATACCATGCCCCGAAGAGCAGGCTCGCACCATCCTATGGTTTGTGACTCACTTCCTGACAGCCCAAGGCATTTCTACTACTAACAGGTCAGGAACATGGAACATTTTTTAATTAACTTGAACTGTTTTGCACAAACCCTATCCAGGAGAAGCAGTCCACGTACTAACATCCCATTAACTTTCCAGTCCCTTCACCTCTGAGTATCTCCAAGACACCACAGAATCACTGAACTGAATGGCCTATTATTTTGGAACAAAATGTGAAATTTCTTCACCAAGAATGCAATAAATCCTTGGAATATGAGATTGTCAGAGTAGTTTTATTGGGGGCATTGAGATAATTGTAACTGAATCCATTGGGGATAATCTGGGGAGGCCAAAGATCACTATGATTTATAGTAAATCAATAAAACAGAAATGCTGGAGGAACTCAGCAGGCCTTGCAGCATCCATTGGAGGATTACTACAGTCATAGCTTCAGCAGACTTTTATGTTACACAGCCGTGATTTATAGAATGGTTGAGAAGGCTGGCCTGCTCCTATTTCTATTTCTCTTGCATTCCATCGAGTCTTCACAATGTATCAAAGGCAACACCTTCAGTTTTAGCCTGGGTTACATACTCAGAACCCCAGGGTGAAATTTTAATTCACAGCTATTTGATTCAGTGACAAGAGCCTTACAACTAACAACACAGAGAACCAACTTCCAACTCAAACATTCATAACACAGAGGAATAAAAACATGAGCAGAAGATTCACCTTCAAAATATATGAAAACTGTCATTTATATGAAAATGCAATAACTTCATGCAACAATTTAAAGACGTGCAATAAGTGTTTAGGTTTATTGTTTTCATGTTTAATATGTTTTTATCAAATTTTAAAGGGAAAAAATGTTAAATTGATCATTATTAAATTATGTATTTGCTGTCTAGGAGATTTAGATAAATGAATGTATGAGGTAGCCATTTTAACCTTTTGTCTCGTACATTTTAATTATAAATGAGCACTGGAAATAAGATTGGGAGAGTTGTGGGAACAGGAAAATGGGAGAAAGAAAAATCATTTGAACTTTAGCAAAACTTTCAAATCTATGATGCAGTAGAGAGGCTGAAAGATTTTATGTGATCGTGAAGCAATGGATTCAGTTACAGAATTTCATCCAGTATTGCTTTTTCGGTCGAAAAAAATGAGAAAAATCTGCAAATGCTGGGGTTTAGTGCAATACACAAGCTTACTGAAGAAACGCAGCAGGTCATGTAGCGTCTATCAGAAGTGAAAGATAGTCGATGTTTCGGGCCTGAGCCTTTTGTCAGGAACCAAGAAAAGCAGGTGGACACCTCAATAAAAAGGTGGGGGGAGGAAGAAGAGATAGGACCAAAAGTGCTTTTCAGTGTGTGTCTTTCAGTGTAAAGATTAGAGTGGTCTGTTGGGGTGGGGGTAGGTGGAATTGGGATCAGTGTGCCCTGGTTGACTTATCAGATGCTTTGGAGCTTCTCAGAGAACCATACACAGTTACAGTAGAGGAACATGCCCTTTGATCTTTCTAGTCCATGCCAAACTATTGTTCGGCCTAGTCCCACTGACCTGCACTGGACCACAGCCCTCCATACCTCTTCCATCAATGTACTCATCCAAATTTCACCACTTCAACTGGCAGCTCATTCCACCCTCCCAACACACACTTGCATGAAGAACTTCCCCTACATCATCCCCTTAAACATTTCACTTTCCATGTGCTTTTCATAAACGTACTTTAGTTCTTCTCTCGCCAAATCTCAGAGGAAAAAGCTGCTTGCATTTAGTTGATCTATACCCCTCAATTTTCTATGCCTCTATTAAATCCTCCCTCACTCTCTAATCTTCTAGCAAACAAAGTCCAAAACTATTTAACCTTCCCCTGTATTTCATTTCAAGTCCCAGAAACATACTTGTTGATCTCTGTACTCTTTCAATCTTATTGATATCTTTCCTGTAGTTCGGTGGCCAAAACTGCACACAATACTCCAAACTTGGCCTCAGTAACATCTCATACAAAGTCACCATAACATCCCAAATGTGCTGTACTCAATACTTTGATGGATGAAGGCCAATATGCCAAAAGCTCGGTTTACAACCCTCTACCGGTGATGCTACTTTCAGGGAATTATACGTCTGTATTCCCAGATCTCTCTGTTCGATCACACTCTTCAGTGCCCTACCATTTACCATCTGCCCTACCTTATTTAGTCCTGCCAAAATACGACACTTCACACTTTCCCACTGGCAGAGAAGCATTTGGGAGCTCTCTAAATGGTATTCGGAGATACGAGGTGATTATTTTTCCCTGGGCTCCCTCATTTTGCACCTTCTCTCTATCATATTCCCAACAGTGTATGGTTTCAGAGGAGCTTTCTTTAGGCAGACATACAGGTATCATACCAAAGATTTATTTATCCGTCCAAATGCACATTGGAGTGACATGGACCAACTATAAAGTCCATCTCTAAATATATTAATTCTATCCCTGAAAACCATTGGATATTCTATTGAGCTCAGGAGCTGATTAAGTGTCAACCATACAGCTAGATTTGCAGGTACAGAGGTGATAAGACTGGCAGATATTTTGCTTTGATGAATATTAATGGATTTTTGATAAAAAGAAAATCTGGAGGTCATATAATCACACATTAATATTGCAGATTCTTTAAAAAATGTCCTCTTGAAACCAACTTCTCCCCGACAAAGGGATGATACAAGTTCACATCTCTTCTTCAATGGTCTTCATCTTTGAGTCATTGTCAGAAATAGAATCACTGTCCTACTTTACCCAAATCATATTTACAAGAAATAGTGACAGTCTTGGCTGTAAGGTTGCTGTATACACATTATACACGGTGTTTTCTGCATCAAATTAATGATTCACTTTAATACAATTCATTAGTTATGCAGAACTTCAGGGTGGCCTGAAATTAGGAAAGACATTACAGAAATGTAGGTCTTTCTATGTTGCAGTCCCCCTCTTTCTGCAAGGCTTTCATTCAATTTTTCCCTCAGCAGGAATAACCCATTGTTTCCATGCTGTTGGACCTTGGGTAATATAATTCATCCGCAATTCATTGAGAGCAAAAATGCATGGATTATTTATCTTGCAAGGGTCTCGAGGTCTGGACAGTCTCTAATGTTGCAAGTCTAAACTGCTACATACTAATCAGTAATAACTGGAGATTGGAAAGAAACAAGTTTTAATTGTCTGTCAGATTCCTTCACTGTCAATTGCTGAGGGAGAACAGTTAATCTGTGGTGGGAGATGCTTCAGTCTTGGTTAATTAATAGCCGACAATTAAGAGCTCTGGCTGTTTCAGCCTCATAACTGCTGTTCTTTCTGAGAGATCCTCACTCAGTATAGATTTTGTTTCTTAATTTATTGATTGTGTTTGGTTTTTTTTAATGTGCCTGCAGCAAGAAGAATTTCAGTGCAAACCCTCATCTCACCAAACTCCTGATAAGTCTCGCATCAGAAAACTCGGATCTCCCTGTACCTCTGCACATCCGTACTGTATCTTACTTCCTGTATACTACACGAGATGTCCAGCTGAACTGCTTGGAAAACAAACTTTACCACCGCATCCAGGAAAATGTGGCAACAAACTTGAACTTGCGCTTGAATCTCCTTTTGCCCCATACACTGTGGAACTTCATTATCAAGGGGGCATCACCTCACCTGGCCACAGTGGGGGTTGCTGTTTCAACTCTCCAGGACAACACAGAAAAGAAGGTAGGTCTGAGGATGGACAGACACATCAACCTTGTGAACAAAGCATTGTGACTTGACATGTTGTGATTTGCCATCAGCAAGTGGTGTGATGATAACTTTGGCTCACTATGCCATCTTTATAAAGATTTGTTCAAAATTTGGCTGAGCTATTTAGCAGATAAGATTCCGGAAAGGATGGGAAGTTACTGGATTAAAAGCAAGTCTACCAAACAGGCTGGAATAAGCAGCAAGATAAAGAAATGTAACAAATCCATAGATGATTCTTATCAAATATTGTAAGAGTTAATTTACTGAACACAGGGGCATGGTATGATTTTGCTTCTCTCTTGGAAATAATGATTATTCAATTCAAACCTCAGACTTAATAACCTAAGCAATGGTTAATTAAGATAAGACTCAGCCAAGTACAATATTACAATTATCATAATATAAACCAAGGGGACAATTATAAGCAGGAAATTTAATGGTAATTTTTTAAAATTGAGACATACTTGAAAGAGAAATTTGTAGAAATATTTAAAAAGGTGAAAGTGGGAGCAATTGTTTAGTTCCTTCAAAGAGAGAGTATGGATGAGGATGGACTGAATGGTCTCTTCTAAATGATTCTGTGATTCTATAAGCTCCAGAAATACGAAAAAAGTTCATTGGGTATAGATCGCGTCGAAAGAACCAAAGACTTGTTGATCCAAACCAAGGCTTTTATTAACTAAAAGACTGGAGCGTATCACATGTAGGTCGACCAGTCCAGAATGACCTGGGTCTGGCGAGGAGCAACCCTTTAAGACCTGCCAGTAGGTGTGGCTACGCTCTCAGCCAATTACAGTCATCCTACACTTCAATCTGTACATATACACATTGGTGATAGAATATGTACCATCACATTGGGTAAATCTCGCTCTGCTTCACACCTCCAGACACTGAGCCATTGCAAACTTTTGATACAAGTACAGGTTATACCTCTTCTCTGGCATTATGCAGTCCAGCAAGTCCCATGGTCTGGCATGATTGAATCTGTCACCATTAGTACAAACTCCTCAGTCAGCGCAGGACACGAACCCCGGTCCCGATCGCTGGCGCTATAAAGGCATTGCACTAACCGCTACCCGAACAATTCTGCCCCACAGTATTATTTCCCGTTTTAAGCTTTGTTCTACCTTTGATATGTTTACATAGGGGGTTCCCTAAAGGGAAAATTTCTGTTTTCTGGCATTTTCTGTGGTCCAGCAATGGCCAGGGGTTAACATCACTGGATTAAAGAGGTACAGCCGGTCCTGGCTTATGAAAAAGATCTGTTCCCAAGTCTGTCTCAAGTCAAATTTGTAGGTAAGTCAAAACAGTTACATGCAGTTCTTATTTAGCACCAGTTAGTCAAATTTCTTGAGGTAGGCATGAAGGGAGGTTTGTACAGAGCTTTTCTTGCTTTGGAGGCATGGTTACATGGGTAAATAACCATGATCCAACTTAGAATGATGAATGGTGTCTTCCTTCCTCGAGCTGACGAAGCGCTGAAGCCACACATAGTCTGTCTGTAAGTACAAGTTGTCCATAAGTCAGGTGTTTGTAATCCGGGGACTGTCTGTAAGGTAATAGTCCAGGGTTATGGAGATATGCAGAAATGTTTTATTCAAAGGGATGGTGTCTTATCATTGTGAATGGTTTATTATTAGATCCCTGAAGCTGGGTATTGCATAAGGCACTTTCAGGTGGCCAATTGCCCCGCGTGCAAAGCCGCATGTTTAGGCAATATGCGGCTGTTTTGAGGCCACCTGAATGTGCAGGAGGCACTCTTGAGGCGAGCTACATAATCCTCCTCTAAGAGGGATAATCAGTTCAGCTCAGTGGCTCCCCCAGCCACCTGAAAGCAGATGTTAAAGGGTCAGGCTGCTGATCACAGCTGACACTGGGCAGGAGCCGGAGTGCACTCAGAGCCGCATCCTGTGCAGCTGTGTCCTTCAATTGCACTTTAAACACTGCCACCTGAATGGTAATTTAAAGGGCCGCTTCTGCTTCTTCAGGCACATTCTTACCGTAGAAAGCACCTGAAAAAGCCGACAGTCATAGGGTTGTATGACATAGAAATGGGCCTTCCTTTCCCAACTTTTTTTTTGCCCACCTGCACTAATGCCATTTGCCTTGATTGGGACTTTACCCTTCCCTATTTAAGTGTCTTGAACTAATTGTATCTGATTCCACCACCTCCTTTGACTATCCATCCAGATATCAACCACTGTGTGAAATGCTTGCCCCTCAGATCCTCTTCACAGTGTACAAGCCCTCATCTCATCAGTTTTGACTCCTGACAAGTCTCACAACTGCAGATGATGGAATTCATATCCTGATGCAAGGTCTTAAAACTTGAATGCTGACCATCCCTTTGGCTGCATAAATGCTGCCAACCTACTGCGTCCCTCCATCACTGTTCGTTGCCCCTTTAATAGTCCCTCTCTCTGTAACCCTAGTGCTTTTGACACATATGTAAGAAAGATCTCTACAATCTGCCATGTCCATTATCTCATTCTCATACCAGGTCACTGACAGCCCCTTCACTCCAGGGAAAACAAGCTCAGCCTTTCCAGTATCTTAATTAACTTTTCAATTTCAATTTCCTTTGCTTCCTGCAGGAATTAAAATAATATAATAGCCCTTTTAAAGGAATAGGGCTTGATTGATGCCATCTATGCATACAACACATTAATGACGTGCTTGGATAAATCCAACAGCATTGGATGGCTCCGAATGACATGGTTAAAGTTTAAAGTCCATGTGTTTTGCTACCAATCTCGCCAAAATTGAGTGTAAATGTCCCTGTGACATCAAACACAAGTGATTCTCAATGCTTCCAAAGAGCAGAACAAGTCAATCTTCAAACCAATGGGTGTGGGGGCACCAACTCCAAATAAAGAACACCCTAATCCCAGCAAAGGCACAGTGCTTTTTTTCTGTTAAATTTATAGATACAGGCCCTTCAGTCCAGATGGTCCATGCTAACCATTGTCCCATTTAACTGCATATGGATCTTCATCCATTGACCACCCCTAGCTGTGATTGAATGTACAGTATAATAGGTATTGCAGAAAACTGTCAAGTGTCACCTACTTTGTTGTATAAAGTCACAAGGATGGTGGAAATTTCTCGAACACAGTTTTTTTAATGAAACTCGTGTCATAGAATGACAAACAATTTTTTCTTTAGCTCTAAAATGGATTCAATTAACAAAATTAATTTTCCAACTAATTGTTCCCATGACCCAAGGCTTCAGAACCTTGGTTAAGTCTTGGGAGATAGCTATACTGAAAACAATCTTATTGTTGAGGTATCTTTATTGAATGTTAAAAAGTGAGAAATGATTTTTATTGAATCATAGCAGTCTGAGGGGACTTTTAAGAGGTGAACTCTGGTTTCCCCAAAGAGGGACATGACCAGAATAAGGGGTTGTGTAGATGAGGAAGAGTTTCTTTTCTCAGATTGCTGTATACTTTTGAAATCTCTACCTGCAAGAGGTGTGGTCATGGAGACCAGTTGGGGGTGGGGGGGGGGGGGGGGGGGAGGGTGTATTTTGAACAATAAAAATCAGATTTTTGCAGAAAAATCATTGAGATTTGATCAATCAAAATTCCATTACATGACTGATATTGTCTACTCCTGCTTGTTCTTTCAGTTTAATATTTCAGGAGATGTGCTGGTTAAGTATTTTGTTTTACACAGAGAATTGTGGGTGCTAGGGGTAGCGATGGAAGTTGATTCAAAAGTTCCACAAAAGGCTTCTCGATGGACACAGGATCATAAATGGAATCAAGGGAGATGTGTCAAATGCAAGCAGCAGAACTTTAGATTAATTTGACATTATGTTCAGCACAGACAAGTGGGCTGAAGGGCCTGTTCCTGAGCTGTACTATACTCTACATCTATTCCAAAGTAATCTAAAATCAATCCCAACCTTCTCTGTTCTCATCCCAAGGCACTTATCTCAAATTTCCCCCAAAATCTGCAATAATCTCCACCTTATCAATTTTGTGGATCATTCCCTGCTCCAATGCACCTCTGTAAAACTTCTGGTCTTATTGACTGAAGAGGAAGTTGGAAATTAATGACAACATGCCTCTGACCCCTAGGTTTGACAGAAAGGGGTGCAGTCCACAACCTGCTGAGGCTCGTTGGGCATTGGGCTTCGACTAAACAGGTTGCAGTAAAGTGGTGTACTGAGGACAGGGACCTCATTATTCATCAGCCTTCCAAGTCAGATATTAATTACTACCAAAGAGACTGGCTACTGCACTTTCAATGCACATTTTTCAAAAGCTTCCAAAACTCAATCAAAATTCTCCTCGGGTGACAATGAATATTTGCAATTCTCTCTCCTTTCTTTAGCTACAGTGGTGATTACAGATCAAATGTTTTATTATAATTACACCACTATTTATTCGGGGGGAAAAAACTGTCATCATTTTAAGTCGACAGTTCCACACGCATTGTCAGAATTAGCAGGTTAATAGGTGCTGATTTTCTTCCTGATATGCTAATTAATTATTACCAAAAAAAACTTGCCTTGCTCATTATTTTTCAAAGTGCTTGTGAGACAATCACAATAAGGTAATGAGGCAGCAAATGAATGGTAGTTTACGTGTGAAGTTGAAGGCAATCATTTGTTGCACTTGTGACAATTACGTCGATACACAGCATCGACGTCGATACACAGCATCGACGTCGATACACAGCATCGACGTCGATACACAGCATCGACGTCGATACACAGCATCGACGTCGATACACAGCATCGACGTCGATACACAGCATCGACGTCGATACACAGCATCGACGTCGATACACAGCATCGACGTCGATACACAGCATCGACGTCGATACACAGCATCGACGTCGATACACAGCATCGACGTCGATACACAGCATCGACGTCGATACACAGCATCGACGTCGATACACAGCATCGACGTCGATACACAGCATCGACGTCGATACACAGCATCGACGTCGATACACAGCATCGACGTCGATACACAGCATCGACGTCGATACACAGCATCGACGTCGATACACAGCATCGACGTCGATACACAGCATCGACGTCGATACACAGCATCGACGTCGATACACAGCATCGACGTCGATACACAGCATCGACGTCGATACACAGCATCGACGTCGATACACAGCATCGACGTCGATACACAGCATCGACGTCGATACACAGCATCGACGTCGATACACAGCATCGACGTCGATACACAGCATCGACGTCGATACACAGCATCGACGTCGATACACAGCATCGACGTCGATACACAGCATCGACGTCGATACACAGCATCGACATATTAGATGTTACTTATCACTATCTTTTTATACCACTCTCAATTTTCTTCTTTGTTTATATAAATTAGTTGATCATTTCTGGTGCACGATCTCCTCGACATGGGAACAATGATCTGTGCTGTCAAACAGCTCTTCCTTGTGTCCATGTCAAGGCAAGGAATTATTTCCAGAAGTCAAAAGGCAAAAAGATTTGTTTTAGAGGTTAAATGCTGCACAGAACTTCCAAAGCCCCGAACCATCGCAACCCTCACAAAACTGCAATTCTAATTGCTTTGTGCTTCATAAATACAATCAATGGCCGTTGAACGTCAAAGCAAAAACAACTGCAGAAGCTGTAAATCCAAAAGAAATTTTAAAAATGCTGGATCAGGCAACATCTGTGAAAGAGAAACAGAAGGTGATCCTGGTTTTATCTGTTAGCCTAACTACACATGTGCACCCTATCACCCACTGATATGCATTTCATCAAACAAGCATCCAATAACCGTATAACCATTTACGGAGCGGAAATAGGCCATGTTGGCCTTTCGAGTCCGCACCATTTCACTGATTTTGTGTGCCCTCTTCAGGCATTGGTCCCGGTAGATCTTCATTCAATAACGATGCCTCGTGCAAAAAATCTTACAGTCTTGATTGAATATATTTAGTTGAGAATCCCAAAGGTTCGGAAACCTTGTCAAGGAGATAGCTCATCTCCATCTAAATGGTGAATCTCTTTTTCTGAGTCTCTGTTCCCTGGATTCACCAAATAGATCACAGTCTATAGCTTTTTAACTGATTCATTGATCAAGATGGGGCCACTGCTTAAATTTGGTTGTTTCTCTATAATTTCCCTCCAGAAGACAGTAGTCAACCACATATTTAAACTGTTGCAATGCTTACATTATTTTATTTAGCGTAGCAATTATGATCTATGTGATCTATGATCTTTTGCAAGTCATTTCAGATGAGTGGACCATGTTGACCCTATCAATAGATTGAGTATGCAGGTGAAAAGTTAACAAATAGAGCTCATTATGGGACGGTGCAAGTTCAAAACACTTTGTAAGAGGAATCACAAGTCAGACTCTTATCCTACTGGAGAGAGATCACAAATGAGTGGACGTAGGATTCAAGATGTTCTTGAATACAAATCACCAAAATATTTTGCATGCAGATAGAGCAAAAGATTAGGAAAGGAAAGGCATATTGGCCATTCTTGTGAGATGACTGGAGTTTAAAAATGGTGAAGTATTGATACAATTGGACAGAGTACTGATGATCTCAGCTGAAATATTGTGCAGTTTTGGTCCATTTACTTAAGAAAGCAGGTTACAATATTAACAACCATCTAAAAGCAATACACCAGGCAAATTCCTGGGATGAGAGGATGGTTCTACATGAATGGCTATTGTAATTTGATTCATGTGCATTGGACTTCAGCCTAATGAAAGATAGATCTTATTGATACACATGAGATCTAACAGGGACATACCAAGATAGATATTGAGATGTTTCCATGAGTGGGGAAGTCTCAAATGAGGGAACACAAGGCATAGTTAATTAAAACTGAGTTGTCTATCTGGAGAGATGGGAGACTAGATAATTGAACAGGTTTAATAATAGGTTTTTGGAGGGCTATAGAATTGTTACTTCTTGTGGAGAACAGTGAATCTCTGGATGACTCTACCTCCGAGAGTTGTGCAGGCTGGGTCATTAAAAATATTTGAGGTGGATAAAGTAAATATATCGGAAGATCAAAGATTTAAGGATGAAGAGAATTAGGTGCAAAAAGTAGATGAGGCCAGATGTGGATCAGTCATGAATATCTTGAATAAAGGTGCAAGTTTGAGGAGCCCAGGGTCTTTCTTGTGCTATTTATCTGTATTCTCTAGGTGCCTATCTGGAATCACAGTCTCCAAACCAAGACAGGGAGGGAATTTCTGTCTCTAAAGATTAATAGGTTTTTAATGACAATCAGTCATGGCAATGCATGGAAGACTGCAGATGCTGGAATCTGGAGCTAAAATGCAATCTGCCGGAGGAAATCAGCTCGTCAAACAGCAACGGTAGCTGAAGAAGAATGGTCGCCATGGTGGGCCATAGTCCTTCATGAGAACATGATGCAGTCCTGAAGAAGGGTTCCAGGCTACAATGTTGACCACTAACTTTTTCCTCCAATCTGATTCTGCTGAGTTCCTCTGGCAGATGGGATGTTATATACCAGGCTGAACCACGCTATACAACGAACCAGCTCACGGAGGTTTGAGTCAGTAAGAACAGGGAGCCCTGAAATACCAGGCTTGCAGCCAATATTCAAGGTCATCATCATTTCCAGGCCGAGTGTCATGAAGGCTGTCAGGAGCAAGAGAGTTTTAAAAATGCGCATTAGTGTTGAGTAAGACAGTTGGTGTCAACTCAACTACAGTGACTGAAGAGTTTAAGTTGCTTCTAAATGACTACAGTGGTGATCCCAAAGGAGCAAAGATGACCAAACAAAATGTTTAGAATGCAGTAGCACTTAACCTGCCTACCTTTTGGACCTTGCAGCTTGTGGTCTGGTTTCTGCAGGCAGATGTCCAATTCCATATTCATAAGCTCACAATGGATACCATGTACAATTATGTGGTGGGGTTCACTAGACCAGGACATGGTAGGTTGGATTGTCTATTTTCTAAGTCAAACCCGAGGATCAAAGGAACGATGCCATTAATGCGCTACTGATTTGCACTGTCCTGCAAGGCTGCTACAGATGGATGGCCTAGGTGACCGAACACTGTCTGCCCTTATGAAAGAAATGCTGGCACTAATGGATGACCACAGGCCCTGTCTGCTTTTTGGAGCAGATGCCCAAGAACATTCGGCTGTTCCTGGCGACTGATGCTTTTGACGATGCCCATGAACTGGCAGCCCTCACTGATATCCTCTGGCACACAAAACAACATGGTGGAGCCACTGTGGATTTAGTTGCTGCACCACGGCAGAGCGCTCGAAGGGTCAATGCTCCAGGATGTAGGGCAGTGACAACAACTGTGGACAACAGTCAAAATAAGGACCACTGATGTTACTACCATCAGACATGGGGTTCTGCAGACTGCCATTGCCGGCCACCTTATTCATACCATGGAAACGCTGGGCCGGTCGGTCGTCACAAGTGACTTCAGTATTACCCTTGAATTCGGCCCTTGCTGATTTGCTTGGATATTCACATCCTCAATAGGTTTGAGGTGCCGGAAGCTGTCCCACTCTCAGGCACCTCCACGTTGTGCACCAGAGCGCTGATCGAGTACTAGGTGGCTCATTTCGGGTTGCCAGTGGACAGGACCTCAGACAGGGGAGCACAATTCAAATTGGTACTGTAGAGGCACTCACTCAGGTACTTGCCGCCCAGCTACTCGGCATGCAGTTACATCACATCCACAATTCAACAGCCTTGTATAGAGATTCCACCCCCATTTGGTCGGCCCTCATGGCGCGCCTCAAAGGCCCTGATTTGATGGACAAGTTACCTTGGGTGATGCTGGGCACCTAAAGAGGAACTGCCCACGTCTTCTGCTGAGCTGGTGTATGGCGCACCGCTCATGGTTCCAGGGGAGTTTGTGCCAACAGCAAGAGGACAGACGGATTCACCCATGGCCCTCCTAACATGGCTGCATGTGAAATTTGGCACTTTTTCCTACTTCAAGGCATGGTTTAACCACTTTGTATATCCCAAAGGACCTCAAAGACTGTGAATATATATTCATGCAATGAGGGATGCATTGCACCTCTCTTCAGCGCCCATACAAGGGTCCATTCAAAATGATTTGTCATGGTGATGTAACGTATTGTGGACATTGGAGACAGGCAAGAGACAATAACGAGTGACCACCTCATGCCACCACACGTGGACTTGCAGCAACTCGTGCCCACCGCGGAGAGGTCACTCACCTAAACAGGCAATCAGGGTATATAGAATGGGATCATCACCTCCTAACACCAGTTCTGGGTTGGTGGGGGGGGGGGGGGGGGCGGGTCCTGTAGTGGGCTGTAACACGCTACACCACAAACCAACTGAGGTTTAAGTTGGCAAGAACAGTAAGCCTGGAAGTACTGGGCTTATGGCCAATCGTCAAGGATGATGTTATTTCTGGGCCAAGCATCGCAAAGGCCATCGTGAGTGGGAGTATTGAAGCAAGACAGTTGGTCTTAACTCATCTACAGTGACTGGTGAGTTTAGTTCATCACTAAACAAATACAGTTAATGTGTTAATTCCATTATGTCCATCATGAGTTATGACTTTTTAAATTCAAGATTAATAAACCAGAGGTTCCACAATGAGATCAGTCCTCATGGATCTGTATGGTCACTCCAAGACTCTGAGCTGGTAAACTGACTCAATAGCCATTGTACCAGCTTAAAACATGGAACAGTACAGCACTGGTCTTCAGCCCATAATGTTGTGCCAACCTATGTAAACTGCAAACTAACCCTTACCTACCTCACAACCTACAACACTCAATTTTTTTCATCCATGTGCCCATCTTAGAGCCTATTGTACCAGCCTCCACAACCACCTCTGGCAATACATTTCCAGGCACCCATCATTCTCTGTATATAAAAAAAATCTTGCCTTTGACATTCTCGGTATATAAAAAAAATTCTTGCCTTTGACATCCACCCTAAACTTTTCTTAAATGGATGACCTGATATTAGCCATTTTCACCCTAGGACAAAAGATGCTGACTGTCCACCTGCCTCTCGTAATCTTATACACCTCCATTAAATCACCTCTCATCCTTTGTCATTCCAATGAAAAAAGCCTTTGTTTGGTCATCCATTTGTCAATCCAGGCAACCTCCTTGCCATGTTCATGGTCATTTTATACATTCCAATAGGGTGCATCATTTTTTCTTGTAAAATGCAGAAAACATCTCTTCCCCAAATCTATTCACCAAAGTTGATCAAGGGGCAGTGGTTTAGAGCATGGGGAAATCATACTATTATAAACATTCCTTTAATATAGACATGCAGACTGAAAATATTTCATACCTCACATTGCGTGAAGTGAGATGTTAATGTTTCAGTCAGTGCATGTATCTTTCCTTTTTGATTTCCCTCAATGCCTGAGCAATCAAAGATCATAAAGCATCTATTCCATTGTCTGTCAGGCTGCATAAGTTAACATTTGACATACGTCTTTGAAACAATCCAGTGGCTTTTTTTGATTTAATTTCTTTCTCAACTGGGGAACTGAAACAAATCAAACCATGAACGACCGACATTGCCCATTGAAATCATTCTCAAGACAAGTCATCAGCGACAGTAAAACAAAACTCAAGTTGCCTTTAATACAGCAAAAGGCCAATAAGTGCTTCACTGGAGTACTTTACAACCTCCAGCTTTGTAAGAAGTACAAGGGAACATGACCACACACTTGGTCAAGAATGTTTTGTGATTGTTGCAATGCTTTACTACTTCAGAGGCTCTATGTAATCTTGAAACCCATTGAGGATGAAGGGAGAGAGATTTAAGAGGTGGTGTCTCAAGAAAGCAGCTACCATCATCAAGGAGCCTCACCACCTAGGTCACATCATTTTCTCACTGCTATACCATCAGGAAAGAGGTACAGGACCCCGAAAATGCACACCCAATGTTACAAAAATAGCTTCTTCCCCTCTGCCATCTGATTTCTGAATGGACAATTAATGTAAAGACTTTTTTTGCATTAATTATTTATTTTAAAACATTGTATTTACGGAACTATAATTTATAGCAATTTTGTCCCTGTAATACACAACACTGCTGCCACAAAACAACAAATTTTGAGACACACGTTAATGACAATAAACCTGATTCTGAATTACAGATTGGGGATCCTTGCAGCTAAACAAATGGATTTGGAATCTGCAAAGTACAAAATTCAAGGGAAAAACTCAGCAGGTCACACAGCATCCATGGGAAGTAAAAGCAAGTTGATGCTTCAGGACTGAGCCCTTCGTCGGGAATGTGAAGCAGGTAAAGGTGGGTGGTGGCGGGGGGAGAGAAGGAGAGGAGGGAGGAGGGGTAAAAGGGAGGAGCAAAGGCTAATAGGTAAGAGGTAAATGGGTGGTTACAGGTGAGAGGGTAAAGGAGCAACAAGCTGAGAATTGATGAAAGAGGGCAAAAGAGGATAGCTCTCGATAAGAGAAGGGAAGTGGGTGGGGAGCCAGTGGAAAGAAGACAGAGGTAGGGAAAGAAAAGTCAGGTGTTTAACAGAAATTGGAGGTCAATGTTAGAGAGTGCCAAATCACAATAGAAGGTGATTTCAGTATAAGGGTATTAAAGGTTACGGAGAGAAGGCGGGGACGATGTACTGAACTTTAAGATCAGCCATGATCTCGTTGAATGGCGGAGCAGGCTCAAAGGGTCGAATGACCTACTCCTGCTCCTATGTTTCTATGATGTTCCTCCCATCTGCCAGTGCCCATGGACATGCTTGTCAGTGTACCAATGGTGAGTGGAATTAAATAGGAAGGTCCTTGCTGATGCAGCAGACAGAGTGAAGGTGCTCAACAAAATGGCCTCCCAATCTGCAACCAGTCTACCTGATGTGGGGGAGACCACAGCAAAAGCTCTGGGTGAAGTAAATGATCCATACTAGGTCATTGGAATATTTAGAGGGATATGGATCAACCCCAAGCAAATGGGACTGCCTGCAGTGACATAGATCAGTAAGGAAATCAAGAGTTTTCTGGATAGAAATGGAAAGTATGCTTAATAGAAAGTTGTATGTATGATAATGTGATTTCATTGAATGGAAAAGCAGATTCAAGCAGCCAATAAGCTACTGGTTATGGTTTAATCCTAGTACATCACTGAATTAAGTCATTGGTTCTACACTGATTAGAGATGAACACCACCAAGTCACCAACTATATACCCCAACACATCGTCTCTGGTGAACTGATATGAACACCGAGTTTCCATTAAAACCATAGACAGCAACACACTTCAATATGAGCAGATACAAAACCAACAAGGTCTAGTTAACCTTTTACCCAGAAACATTATGTCCCTGTAAGTTCTTCACACCAATCAATCTCTGAACTTCTGCACCATAATATTGATCATCAGTCTCAGTACATCATATACCTGACATACTGTACCCCAGTAAGCCATGATCTCAGATACACTGTGTTCCTATTGGGAGCATGCTAATACAAAACAGACCAGACACACTGGGGCTTATCTGCTCAACTCAAGAGCTGAAATGGAATGTGGAGGGTACTAGATAGATTTCTTTTGTTGTTTTAACAGTACAATATGGTAGAAGACCTTTCTGGCCCGTGAAACACGTGCCACTCAATTATGTGCGATTAACTTCTCAGCCCCGTACATTTTGGAGAGTGGGAGGAAAAAAAGCACCTGAAGAAAACCCAGCCAGGACACAGGGAGAACATGCAGACAGTGCCAGATTTCAACCAGGGTTAATGGTGCTGGAATAGTGTTGTGTTAACCACCACACTAACCATGACAGCACTTACCTCCTGAGAGACCCAGGACAACAGGTTGCATAGGAACAGCTGGCTGAAGAATTATAATTGACCGGGAATTTCCATTGAGAGGGGAAATAAACTGAAGGAGCAATGGATCAAATGAAATGCACCAGATAAAGATGGTTTTTGCTCCTCCAACTTAACTCAGTAGCCCAGTTATTGAGACAATTTGCCACAATTGTTTAATGAACATTGCCCAGGCATTTCACTGGAAGTGAAAAATGTTGTGCAAACTGTTGCATTAACAGACATCAGGGCGATCTGACTACTGTCCTATTTTACTGGGTATCACCTTACACGATTTGTGCCCTTTTTCATCATGTTTCTTCATTCCAGTGGCTACTCTATTCATATCCAAGGACATGCTGGCATTGATTGCAGTAGCATAGAAGTCATGCTCATTGATGGATACATATCAAGGCATATTCATTTCTTAATTGCCATGTCTTTGTAGAACTTGATTCTATGTATATCTTGCCCCTCAGAGATCTGAACAAATTAGCTGTCAGTTTTTAGGGAAAGGAAGCAGGAATCTGCTCTAATTATTTTCCGAAACATCAGGATCCTCCCATGTTAGAAATAGAAATATTCAACCCTTCAAACCTGTTCCCCCCCGCCCCCCATTCATCATAGCTCCCTGATCTCTCTTCCACTTTTAGATACTGTCTTACTTGTCTGAGATGTCTCATTGGTCTGCATACAAAATCATCTTTACCATTGCATTTTGGTACCTGTGATAATAAATCTGAACTTGAACAAAGATCATGGCTGACCGACTCAACTCCATTTCCCTGCACTATCCTTTGATCTTTTACTTGCCTTAATTATTCAGAATCTATTCATTTCTTAACTGGCTTTCTATAACTGAACTTGCATTGACATCAGCGATGAAGATTTTCAAAGGTTCATGCTCCATGTGAAGATATTTCTCCTCATTCCCATTTCAATGTTTGAAATTTATTGTCATATGCAAAAGTATAATGTGCAAATGAAACAAAAGTCTCAGTTGTTGAATATCACACTACAGCACAAAAGCGGGCATTCTGACCCATCTAGTTTCTGCAAAGTTATTTTTCTTCCTAGTCCAATTTATCAACACCAGAAAATTATCCCCCAATACCACTCCCATCCATGTATCTGTCTAATTTTTTCTTAAATGTTAAAATTCAGCTGGGAGCTCATTTCACACTCCTACCACTCTTGGCGTGAAGAAGTTCTCTCCAATGTTCCCTTTAAACTTTTCCCCTTTCAACCTTAACCCATGTTCTCTTGTTTTTAATCTCACTTAACCTCAGTGGAAAAAGCACCTTCCCAGGTGCATGAACATAGAAAAAGATAATAGAAAAAAAGAAAAAATTACAAACATTTAGTTATGGCTTAAAAATGTGCCAAATCAGCTGTGCAGACAGATTGTTGGTGGTCTTCAAGAAGAGTTGTGGTAAGGCTTGTATATGATTATCCCTTGTGCCATCATCTGTCACTGTTCTGCTTTAGTATCAGTCAGTGAAGTTTAATGTTATAATTATTGTTTGTCAGATCAGATTGATTTGCTCTAGTGTATGGAGGTCTCTGTTCCAAAAAGACAGATTGAAATCTCCCTACATTCTCTTTTCTGTTTAGCCACAAGGAATGACTTCCATCTATGCAGCTCGACACTTTTGCAGTCTTTTCTGGAAATGGTGAGGGTACGATAACATGAGATAGATGTAGGTTTCTATCAACACTCTGCAATTACAACAGGATCGCACCAACAGCCTATTTCTATTCTACACCCCATTCCACCTTCCACCGGGACCACACCCTCCATGACCTCCTGATCCGCTTAACCATTGCCAACCACCCCTGCCTGAACTTGCTTGCCCCCCTGCACTGCAGGAAGGGCAACACGTGTGTTTACATCCCCTCCCTCATCACCATCTAAGGACCTAAACAACCTGTCGTTTGGTGAAGCCTCACAAGCGCTCCCTCCAACCTCAGAAACTGCATTTAGTTTTTCCAATGTGGCTTTCTCAGACTTCATTCCTCCAGGTTTGATGGCTGTTATCTTTAATGGCCAAGACTCTAACCTCTGAAATTCTGATCCTAAACCATTGGAACTTCCTCATTATAGGAAGCTATGGAGATGGTGCAGAAGAGATTCACCAGGATATTGCCTAGATTGAGGCAAGGTTTATCAGAGCTAAGGCTTTTCCCTTTGGAGCGTAGAAGGATGAGAGGTGACTTAATACAGATCTACAAGATGCAAGGTGGACAGCCAGCACCTTTTTCTCAGGGCGGGAGAAGCGAACATCAGAGGATATCAGCACAAAGTGAAGGGAGGAAAGTTTAGCGGAGACATCAGTAGTAAGTTTTTAAAAAAATTATGGGTGCCCTTGCCAGGGGGTGTGGTGTTTAGAGACTTTTAGACAGGCACATGGATGAAGTAGGGATGTTTTTTTTTGGTTGGAATTCATAGGTTGGCATAACTTAGGGCTGAAGAACACTACGACTCGGTACAGGCTCTACATTGTATGCTTCTTCTTTCCCTGCCACCTATCTTTTTGATCAAACTTGCGGCTCGGCATCAGTTTTATAATGCAGCAATGAAGTACTTCAAGCTATCCTATCAAGATAGGTCTGATGGAATTTAAGAGCCATTTGGACGGACACTTAAATAGGCAAGCCATAGAAAGTGATGGTTCAAATATAGATGGGCAAAAAAACTTAGCGTAGACAGATGGGCCAAAAGACCCAGTTCTGTGTTGCACAACTGACTCCCTGATAATCCGTTCAGTGTTCACAAGTTGTTGTGTTGTCAGTCACAGTGAAGAAGGGACTGAGGATGACCCTTGGCACTGCAGGTCAAAAACCACCATCCACAAAGGTTTGCAAATCACAATTTGCTTCTCTACAAGCTCTCGATAAAGATGGATCTGATGCAAGAGGCTTTGTTCCCCCCCCATTAAACCACCTGGCAATATTAAACAGTTTGAATCCTTGGGTTTATAATAAATCAGGTTGTCATTACAGTGACTGCAACTGAGCAAATTACAGATTGCAGTGGTGATGTGATTGGCATAGATTCACATTGCCTATGTTATTGAATTCAACAAATAACCTAATGTGGAGCTGATGTATTCCCCGAACTTCTCATATCTAATACTTGTTTTCTGTAATCCATAAGCTGGTGTTGATATTAGCTTGATTTTTTTGGTTCCTGATGCAATGGTTTTAGTTTCAAGCTCTGCCAGTTTGAAATATTTTTGCTGATCAAATGAGAAGTCAGTTATCCTCATCTTCAATCAGTTCTCCGATCACATCGGTACAACGGCAAGCACTGCTTTCAAAAGGCAACCTGACACACCCCGATTTCCTCTACAAGCAATGTAGCCACTGTTAAACTGCACACTAACAAATCTAATTAACCAAATAGGATATAGGCTGCCCGAGTTATGCAAGGGTTCAATTCCTGAGAACTGTCTGTAAATTGTTTTTTCTTCCGGGCAAGAAGAAAAGAATTTTTGCCAAAACCAAGAAAAAAAACCCCGTCGCCAGAAATAACTGAGCTTCCCCCTTCTTGAGGCATTTAATTTTCTCTCAGGGCTCCATTGCACTGTTGCCCATTATGACCTTATCACAAGGTCATAAATATATGATGGTTATTGAAATATCCAATGGGGGTCAGGAAATGGTCTCTCTCTCTGTGCAAACCCATTTTAATTGGTTGTAACCAATTCATGCAAAGAGTGGTGAGAGTTGGAGTCAGAAAGTGTCCAAAAATTAATAAGTGGTTTCACTTTTGATTTTGTGAAAGTATTGAAAGAGAGTAAGAGCCAGAATTTAATTCTTTTAAAAAATTGTACAAGAATTACACAAGTTTGATGCACAGAATGATCTCAAGGTTCAGGTCCACAACACCTTGAAAGTAACCACACAACTAGATCAGATGCTAAAGGTGGTACATGGCATGTTAGCTTTCATTGGGCTCAGCATTGAGTACAAAGGGAATAAGGTCATGTGGAAGTTACACAAAACTTTTGACTGGCTGCCCTTGAATTGTGTGTATTTCTTGATGTCCCATTACAGGAAGCAGTTGGAGTCTTTGGAGAGAGTATAGAAAAGATCTATCTGGATGAAGCCTACGATCAATGGGAAGAGGTTGGGTTGTTTTCTCTGAGGGAGACTGAGGGGAGACCAGATATAATTTTTTTTTAAATTATGAGAGACAATGGTGTTGTAAATAGCCAGTCTTTCTCCCAGGGAAAAAAACATCACATACCATGCATTCAAGGTGAAATGAAAAGTTTAAAGGAATGTTCATGGCAATTTTTTTTCCACATTGAGCATGGTAGGTACTTGGAGTGGGATGCTTGGTCTAGTGGTGGAAGCAGATAGCTTAAATGGACACAAGTATGGAATAAAGGGATACAGTATGTATTACATGCCAAAGCAGCAGAGATTGTTTAATTAGGCATCATGTTCACATGAATATATTGTGTGCTGAAAGGCTGCTTCCTGTACTGCACTTTTCAATGCTCTCTGGAGGCCGAGAAATTCTAGAGTGTCTCTTGCAGTGTGCTGGAATGACAAAGATGTGTGGCATCAGTAGGGCTGCAGTCATGCCAGAGCTCATCAGAGTGCCGCTCCGGCACCTCAGAGGCCAGCTCAGGGTAGTGGCGGTGGCTCAATGCAGGATCAATGGCTGTCTTTGCTACCCATAATCCCCCATGCAGCTGGAACTGATCTACCAGTGCTTGGGAGATGTGCATGCCTGTTTCTCTCTCGCCCACCCCCCACCACCTGACCCCCCCCCCCACCATCCCACCCCCATGGGTGCAGTGAGAACAGAGCTAGTTTTCAGTGGTGTGGATTCTTGATGATTGTTGTTCTCTGTCGGCAGCGTTCCATGCAGATTTTCTCGCTGGTGGGGAAAGTTTTGCTTGTGATGTACTGAGCTGTGTCTACTATCACTTTCTAGGCCTTTCCACTCAGAGGTATTGGTGCTCCCATTCCAGACCTTGATGCAGCCAGACAGCACGCCTTCCACTACACATCTGAAGTTTGCCAAGGTTTTCATATCATGCCAAACTTCCTGTGGAAGTAGAGGAGCTGATGTGCCTTCTTCATGATGTCAGTAGTGTGTTGGGTCCAAGAAAGATCCTCTGAGATGGTGACTCCCAAGAACTTGTTCACCCTCTCCACCTCAGATTCGCCCAATGATCATCTTACACCTCTCATTTGCCCTTCCTGAAGTCAATAATCAGCTCCTTGGTTTTGGTGATATTGAGTGTGATATTATTAATTGGATACCATTCAGCCAAGTTTCCACTTTCCCTCCTATATGCTGACTCATTGCCCCTTTTTATATAGGGCACAACTGTGGCAGCATCAGAAAATTTGAAGATATTGTATTGTCATACTGGGCACACAGTCACACGTGTAACACGAGTAGAGCAGAAGGCTAAGAATGAAGCCATGTAGTGCACCAGTACTGATGGAGGTTGTGGAGGAGATGAGTGGGTATTGAGGGTAAGGAGTGTGCCGATCAGTTTTGAGGAGATTAATGGTGTTGATGCCGAACTGTAGCCGATAAAGAGCATCCTGATGTACGTGTCGCTGCCATCCAAGTGTTTCAGGGCTTTGTGTCAGGGTAGCAAGACGGCATCTGCTGTAAACCTGTTGCTGTGGTAGGTAAATTGGAATGCATCCATGTCACTGCTCAGACAGGAGTTGATATGCTTCAACACTAGCCTCTCTGAACACCATCAGTGTGGATGTGAGTGCCACTGGTCAGTAGTCAATTGGCAATTTGCTACACTCTTCTTGGGCACCAGTATGAAGGAGGGATGTTTGAAACAGGTGGGTACCACACCCCATCAGAGTGAGATGTTGAAGATACCATAAATCTATCAGCAAGTTGGTCAACACTGGTTATCAGTACTTGGTTAAACACTAGTTTTGGCAGGAGGCCCAAAATGATTTAAAAACAAATGCAGTGGCCCTCCCCCAAATCCCTACCAGGCTACAATCTGGAAGTTGGTGAGGCAGTTGGCCATTTTCTTTGTAACAGCATTGGGCAAAGAAAACAAGAAAATCCCATCTTAAGTGGGCATTAACTGTCAGCACTATGGATGGTGCCATGACTGCAATAGGTCTAACCAAAACTAAGACCTGTCAGTTTCTTTCCAACTGTGATCAGACTCTTGGACCTCCCTTTACCACTCAAATCTTAAACTATTGACATCACAAAAGGCCTGTACATGATTATAACATCATCTATTTTCTTGCACTAGGGTAACTGAATGTTCACTACCAGTCAATCTTTTGAAATTATTCTCTCTTTTTAAATTTAATTTGATGAGTACCATTGCAATATTTTTTTTTATATAAAGTACTTGTTTGGCTGCAGCAAGCAAGAATTTCTCTATTATGACAACACACTCATGTCTTCAGATGAGTACTTGATGGTTGTCATAAACATGCTGGGTCTGTGTCTATGATGTATGACTAACTTTACATCCTGGTAGCCAACTACCAGGACAAGACCAGACAATCACTCATTTGGCTTCAATCCAACCCATGACTTCAACCCTGTGTCCTATGTGCTGCAGCAACTCAGTGGGGGAAATAAGGAATAGTTGACATTTCAGGTGTGGGACACTTCACACATGCTGATGAAGGATTCCGACTGGAAATGTGAACCATTCGTTTTTGCAACATGAAGCCGCTTGATCTGCAGGGTTCCTCCAAAAGATTGATTGTTGCTTCAGATTTCAGAAGCTGCTGTCTCTCATGTTCCCCCTATAGTCCTCGTTAGTCTGTGTAAGCCTGATTGGAGTACTGAGAACCTAGTGGACAGATATGCCCAAAGGCCAACCCATGAGGTGGAGCGATTAAACCTCAGGCGGGAGATTGTCAGAACGGTACTGAAATGTCTAACTGACATAATATTTCAAGATCTTTGAACCATTTTAAATGTATCTGATACTTAAAGATATTTAATTTCCAGTGGAAATGTTCCTCTTTGCAAAACTTCCCCCAAAAAGAATAAATGAATGCAACTACTTTTTTTTTTTTAAAAAAGACCACAAAAAAGTAAACTACTTATGTGCACTCGAAGTTCAATCACATGGTTCAAATAAAACAAGGTTTTGCTAACTTTCCTGGAGTTAACCAAGGAGCCAGGTGCGAAGTACATCTACCCACATTGCTCCCCTCCCTTCCCCTACTTCTCCATTTAGTATCTCTGTGCTCCACCACTGAGATTCACAATCAGTGGAGCGATGGAGCAGGAGGAGAGTGGAGGGGAGAGGTCAGAGGTACTACAATCTCTGCAGTTCAAATTGCTGTAGTGGAAATTGTAAACAAACTGAGGAATGGCAGCTTGGTTAGAATAGTGATTAGCACAACACCACAGAGTCAGTGACCTGGTTTAGAAATCCAGGCTCTCTTTAAGGAGTTTGTATGTTCTCTTTGTCTGCTTGGGTTTCCTTTTGAATGCTCTGGTTTCCTCCCACCCTTCCAAAAAAGAGTATGTAGGTTAGTTGGGGGCCATAGGCCAGAAGGGCCTGTTACTGTGGTGTATTTCTAAATCTAAATTTAAAAAGTGAATGGTGAATATCTGATAGTTCAAGGAACAAAGGGAATCACAATTCAGTCAAAAGAATTATGCTGCTATGGCATAATTCATGATTTCAAACCATGCAAGAAGGTCTCACAGAAAATAATTTTTTATAAGCTTATTTAATTGAAATGTAACAGTCTATCTGGGTGTAGAAAGCTTCTGCAGCCAGCAATGCGATCATGGCCATATAATGTTTCCAGTGGTGGTGGCTGGGGAAAGCATGTTGACCAAGATATTGAGGTTTGTCTCTAAAATGATGCTTTGAAGCCTTTTCTGCTCATCCAAGAGGAAAGCCAGATCCTGGTTTATTGTTTCATAGAAAGAATGAGGCTTCTGACAGAGTAGTCCTGTCTCAGTACTGCATTAGGAAGGCTCATCCAGTTCTTCCACTTAAGTTCATGGTGTGAGATTTGAACCAATGACTATTGATATTCTGAGGCTATGGTAACACAACATAATTACAATCTTTAATGATTCCTGCATTCTTAGCATTCTCCTGTTAAGATAGGCTAAAACGTACCTCCCCTCCATTGACTTTCTGTCTTGGAAGAACTGCCAACATAATGAAAGGAGCCATCCCACTCTGGTTACACTCTTCTTCCCCCCCCCCCCCCCCCACCTTCTGTCAGTCAGTAAGTATGTGAGCTTAAAAACACAAACCTCCAGATTCAACGGGTTTCTCTCCCAACATTAATCCATGAAACAGTTCACTGAAATCAAGGATGCAATTGCAAAATATTTGAGCATCCATGAGTGTGCCAAGATGCTCTGCACTTGTGTATTTTATAAATAGTAGAGCTACAGTGATCAAGGGAAACATGGCATCCAATTTATGCACACAGCAAGAATCCATTCACAGCACCATGATAAATAGCTGGCCAATAAATAGTGGTCATGATTTCCTTTGTTATTCTATGAATAGCACCAAGGGACTATCTCCAAAGCAAATTAGGTTGGGTTTAACTCCTCAGATAAAAGGAAACAGACCCCAAGTACTGGAACATTACCAAGATGTAGGACAGGTGATAGTGGAGCAAGAGATGTGTGGGACAAGATTTTGTTTGCAGAGAGTGATACGCCCAGAAGAGGGTGGAATAGTACAATGGTATTAGTGAGAAGGCATGAATATTATGGGGATAGAAGGATATGGATGGTGTGTAAGAAATAAAGATTTTGGTTAATTTGACATCATGTTTGACAAAGACAAGAAATGGGAACAAGGATAGGCCATTTAGCCTGTCGAGTCTGCTCCACTGTTCAATAAAATCATGGCTTATCTGACTGCAGACACAGCACAACTTACCTACCTTTCCCCCCTCCCCCTTACTTACAGCACTGTTCAAAAATCTGTCAATTTGTGTCTTAAATGTGTTGCAAGGTTGGCTCTACTGCTTCATTAGGTAAAGAGATGAAGAGACTGTTCCTGTGTTGTACTCTTTGATGTTTTATGTTTTACAAAACGATGTTGTTTCCTAGGATCTTTCTTTAGTTGTATCATGTGATCAGCTTAAGATCTAATGCAAAATGAGGGCAGTGTTAGCAATTCTGAGGAATCTTTGAACCTCAAAGACAGTCAACTCCTACAATTGGCACCCAACAGCTTCAATGCTCACTTATTACAAGTCTAATGCACCATCTACAAAATTAATTGCAGCAATTTGATAGGCTTCTTTGACACCACCTTCTGATGTGGGATCTCAATATTCTGGAATGACAAGGAAAACAGGTACACCAACTGGAAATTCCACTTCAATTCTCCCAGCACCTTGGTGAAAGGGAGCAACTCTACTTCTTAATCAATGCTCTTCCAAATACTTGCAAAACTTTCCTTAAAATGGTAGACAGATTGTAGAGGCTCACAGAGATGACTCAAGCTAACCAATTTAAAGGCAATTTGGAACAAGGTTAATCCTGCCAGTAACACCCACACCATCTGAACAAATTCAAAATCTTAAAGGGAGCACATTTAAAATGCAACACCATTACTGAATTTTATGGATGATACAAATATTTGGGGCATTGTGGAGTGTTGAATGTTGTAATAGGTTACAACTGGTTATAGGCAGGATAAAAGTTGGACGGTAAAGTGACAGATGGAGTTCAATCAGGATAAGACTGAAGAGGGACACTTAGGAAGGTTGAACTTTAAAATGGAGTGCATAGTTAATAGCAGGATGCTTAACCTTGTGGAGGAACAAAGAAATAATGGGGTCCAGGTCAATAGATCCTTCAAAGTTGCTGTGCAAGTCAAAAGGATTATTAAGAAGTCATATGCTGGCCTTCATTGAGTTCACGAGCAGTGAGGTAATGCTGCAGCTCTATAAAACTGATTATATCAGTGGTTCTCAACCTTTTTCTTCCCACCTTAAGCTATCCCTTACTAATCTTAGAGCACCTGTGGCATAGGGAATACTTAAAATGGTACGCGAGTGGAAAGAAAGAGGTTGAGAACCACTGGGTTGGTGTATTGCTTTCATTTACAGTTGTCTCACTGTAGGAAGAATATAGCCTCGCAGAGGGTGTAGAGGAGCTCTACCAGAATGATGCCTGGATTGGAAAGCATGTCTTACGAAGCAAGGTTGGCAGAGTGAGTTCTTTGCTCTTTGGAGCAATAAAGGATGAGAGGCAACTCAGAGGTATACAAGATTGTGAGAAGTATAGATGCAGCGGACAACCAGCACATTTTTCCTGAGCAACAATAACAAATACCAGAGGAGATCAGTTTAAGGAGGAGTGGTGGAAACTTGAGGGGAGAAGGTCAAAGGAACTGCAATTTATTTTTACTTAGATAGTTGTGAATGCCTAGAATGCATTACAGGGGTGGTGGTGGTGGAACCAGGTACAATAAGGATGTTTAAAATGCTTCTAGATAGACACATGGATGTAAGAATAGAGGGTTATGGGTTTGTGGTCGGGAAAGATTAGATAGTTGTGGAATTGGCTTATATAGGTCAGCACAACATTGTGGGTTGAAGACCCTGTAATGTTCTAGGTTCTATGAAGTGTCAGGATATTGTAGTCAATTTTTGGATCCTTCAGAGATGCATATTAACTTGGAGTGCAAAAGAAGGGAAACCTTGCTCCATTTTCAACAATTCTTATGTTGTTCCCCTCATTCAGTATTTATAGAGCATAAAACATAGAACAGTACAACAGAAGAACAGGCTCTTTGATCCACAATATTGAGTGCAAATCAAACAGTTACTTCAACTTGATAGATATAATCCCCTTTATATCCATGTGTTCATCTAGAGCCTCTTAAATGCTATTATTGAATGTTTCTATCATTCATTACTCATTATCACTCTGCAAAATATTTGCTTCACACACATCCTTGAAAATTTACCCCACTCATTTTAAAGACATATCCTCCAGTGGTTAAAACTTTTAACCTTGGGTTTGACGATCCATCCCATTTTTCAAGTTTATGGAGTCAATTGCTGTGATGAATGAGTTGCCTTCGAGTTGATGGAGCATCTTGGGCCCATACTCATTGGAGGTTAATGACTATTCATTTGTGCACCAACAGTGTTAAGAAATGATGTTATAAAAAATAATAATACAATGTGAAAACAGGTCCTTCAGCCCAGCTTGCCCACACCAACCAAAATCCCCCACCCACACAAGTCCTCCCAGCCTGCAATTAACCCATATCCTTCTAATCTATCCTATCCATGTACTTGTCCAAATGTTTCTTAAATCAATTGAGGCTTTCAATATCAATGCATATTTTTTTTTAAAAATTGGATAAACCATTCAAAGTGTGCCGGATTCATAATGCTCCCCGATCTCTTGGCATCATTGTTGCAATGGGAACATAATAGAGTCACAAACCAATTGTCAAGTTGGAAGCAATGGGGAAAAAAACAATTGTTTCATAGTTAAAATGCATACACATGGCATCCTGGTAGCTCATACTTCAATACTATTATATTCATAAATATAAATGTGTAATACTCATTAAATATACATAATAGTCATATCTCACTATGAGCCTTTTCAATTTACATCTGCAGCTGACTAAATAAAAAAATTGGCAAATATTAAAGCTTGTAAAAAAAAACCTTTGCTACTGGAGCTCAGGAATTCACCTTCTTTTCATTAAATGGGTTTCAAAAATTTCACCAGCTAGCTCAGCATGTAATAAAACAAATGATTCTCAGATGCAGCAACATGTCACCTATTACATTCTGTTAGAACATTATAGGGATAAGCTAAAAGGAACAATGTCTGAAAGGACTCAACAGTAAAACCCTGGATCAATCACACAAAGTCAATCTACTTTTGTTAACAAAGGAAAAGGATGAATTGGTCTCAACTTGAGGTATTTCCATGACTGAATACAAGTCATCTTTATTTATTGTTCATTCCATGCTCGCCCTGTAAAGACGAGATAGCATTTCTCCAGGACCACAGAGCATACTTACATACATGTTAAGATAGAAGTTAAACACATCAACTGTTAAATATTAACATAACAACAATTTACAGCACGGAAACAGGCCATTAGGCCCTTCTAGTCCGCACCAAACCAAACACCCCTCTCTAGTCCCACCTCCCTGCACAATGCCCATAACCCTCCATCTTCTTCTCATCCATATACTTGTCCAACCTTTTCTTAAATAATACAATTGACTCCGCCGCCACTATTTCTCCCGGAAGCTCATTCCACACGTCTACCACTCTCTGAGTAAAGAAGTTCCCCCTCATGTTACCTCTAAAACTCTGCCTTTTAATTCTTAACTCATGTCCTCTTGTTTTAATCTTTCCTCCTCTTAACAGAAATAGTCTATCCACATCCACTCCGTCTATCCCTTTCATAATCTTAAATACTTCTATCAAATCCCCTCTCAACCTTCTATGCTCCAAAGAATAAAGACCTAATCTGTCCAATCTCTCCCTATACTCTAGATGCTTAAACCCAGGTAACATTCTGGTAAACCTTCTCTGCACTCTCTCCACTCTGTTTATATCCTTCCTATAATTAGGTGACCAGAACTGCACACAGAACTCGAAGAGGTTCCAGTACCAAGGTACTCCATGCACACAGATTCTGGAATTTAGGAGTCTGATGGCCTGGGAGAAAACTATTGCCCTATCTGGACATGCTACAGTACCTCCTACCAGATGGCAGAGGGGTATGTGGAATCTTTCAGTATTTATTGCCTTTCACCTGCATTGAGTGTTGTAGATGCCCCTCAAGGTAGAAAGTCCTCAATGATCTTTTCTGCTGGCTCCACCATCCTCTGGAGGGTTTTGCATTCTGAGGTGGTACAGTTTCCAAACCAGGCAGTGATGCAGTTGTTCATGAGAAGTGCACGTTAGCCAGGAAGGAGCTTAAGAACGAACTTCGGAGAGTTAGAAAGGGGTCGTGAGAAGACCTTGGCATGAAAATTAAAAACCACCCCAAGCTGGTATGTCTGTTTGAAGAATGAAAGTGAGGCTACTAATGATTAAATGAGCTTACAGTGGAGGAGGTTGGAGAGGTTCTAAATGAAGACTACTATGTATTCACAAGAGAAAAGGATCTGGTTCAGGGTGATGTTAGAACAGGGTTGTATCTGGACAATGTTGAGATGAAGGAAGAAATAGTGTTGAGTCTTCTTAAAAACAACAAGATTGATAAATCCCCAGGGTCAGATGCAAAATACCTAAGGTCGCTGTGGGAACTGAGAGTAGAGATAGCTAGGGCAATGGCTAGGAGTCCTCTTTGGCCACAGGGGAGGTGCCAGAGGATTGGAGAATAGTAAATGTGGTCCCCTTCTTTAAAATGTTAATAAGGAGAATCCTGGGAATTATAGACCAGTGAGTCTTATGTCAGTAGTGGGCAAACTAATGGAAAGGATTCTTAAGGATAGGATCTATGAGCATTTGGAGAAGTCCAATCTACTCAAGAATAGTCAGCATGGCTTTGTGAAGGGAAGGGAATGCCTCATGAGCCTAATTGAGTTTTTGAGGCAGGAAAGGAAATTGATGAGGGTAGGGTGATGGTATGCGTGAGAACACTGATTCAAAGGTTCTCAAAAGCAAGGACTCAGATCAATATCAGCACAAGAAAATGGTAACAGGAATCACACACAGTTTATAGCAAGAATGGGAAAATAGTAAGCTGAATAAAGCACATGTGTACAATTTATAGATGAGCATGGGAAAAATTGTACCAGGGATCAATCACACACACCCTCCATAGCTCTATGCTACTAGGGACACTAACTAAAATGCTCCCAATCCTTTAGCAGTGCACATCTCACTAATGATTTCTCCAGCACTGTTCCAAGGGACTTGTGCCCTCAAAGATGACAAAAAGAGTGATCTGAGCACAAATTGCACCCTCTATAGTGCTGGAGGGGGGTCCAGCCTAGATAATTTACAGGGTTACAATGGCTGTGCCAGCAAACTCTAGTCGATTAAAAAAGCCAATGGCCCAAGGCCAAGCACAAAGGTATTTAAATGAGCCAATGGCAAGGTGTACACTAATGTGTGGGGTAGGGCAGGTGGTGTGTCTTCTGACCAGGTAGTGGGCAGTGCAGTAACATGTCACCAATGACCCTTCACAATACAGGTGGTAGATGTTGTCTATATTGGATTTAAGTGAAGCATTTGACAAGGTCCCTCATGAAGGTCATGAGGCATGTGAGCCATGGGACCTTGGCTTGCTGGATAAAAAAAATGACTTGCATGTGGAAGTATTCCACCTGGAGGTCAGTGATTAGTGGAGTTCTGCGAGGGTCTGTTCTGAGACTACTGCTTTTTGTGATCTATATAAATGACCTAGATATAGAGGCAGAAGGATAGATTAGTAAGTTTGTGAATGATAAGATTAGAAGTGGTGGATGATGTTGAAAGTTGTCATAAATTGCAAAAGGATGCAGATTTTGGAGGAAAAGTGGCAGATGGAGTTCAATCCGGACAAGTGTGAGGTGATGCATTTTAGAAATACAAGCTAGGAATATGAGTACAGGGTTAATGGCTGGTTGCTTAAGAGTGTGGATAAACAGTGGGACATTGGGGACCAAATGCATAAATCACTCAAGGTCGCCATGCAAGTTGATAGGATAATTAAGAACGTCTATGGGATGTTGGGCTTCATTAATGGGTGATTGAGTTCAAGAGTCAAGAGATCATGTTGCAACTTTACACCTGTTGTTCAACCATCATCAATGAAGAATTCAACACCATTAGTAACTTTAAAATTGGAACTCAACAAATCTCTCGTGAGACCACACTGAAGATTGTGTACAGCTCTGGTCACTTAATTCAAGGAGGAAGGATGTGCAGCGAATGCAGAGGAGATTTACCAGAATGTTGCCTGGGTTGAAAAATTAAGTCTTGAGAGTGCAGAGCATGGACTTCTTTTTTTTGGAGTGTAGAAGGATGAGAGGAGACTTAATTGATGTTTCAAGATTATAAGAGGCATGGATAAGATGAATTACCAGCACCTTTTCCCCCAGGGCAGGAATAGCAAGCATCAGAGAATATATGTAGAAGGTGAAGGGAGTGAAGTTTAGGGTACATATCAGATGCAAGTTTTTTTGGTTTTTTTTTTAAGTTATGGATGCCTGGAATGCTTTGCCAGGGATATTGGAGGAGGCTGAAACATTAGGGGCATTTAATAGACTCTTAGGCAGGAAGCCAGATGGAAGAAAAAGAGATTCGGGGAAGGAAGGGTTTAGTTTTTTTTTAAAAAAGGAATAGGGGTTGGCACAATATCAAGGGCTGAACAGCCTGAAACATGCTGTAGTGTTTTATGTTCTATATATGGGAGCATAAAGAATGGGCACTGAGCCCTTTGAATCTACTTCTCCATTTAATTGAACCTCTGCTTTCCTGCCACTCCAACAAAAAATGTTCGCCCTCTTGCTAATCGAGCATCATTAAGTTCTCCTTAAAAATATTCAAAGAACATTCTCAGAATACTCTGAGACACTCAGGGCTCGGAGAATTGTTGAGATTCATTGCACATCCCATTCATATCTACTTAGTCAATGCCCCTCAGGACCTTGTACGTTCAGATTCAGATTAAGTCATTTATTTTTCTTCACTCCATTTGAGACAAACCTAATCTTTGAAGCAGCGTCTTCTTAGGCAAAGGAAGTTCAACATGTTCCCCTTTTCCCCCTTGCACAACTTGTATAAGTGCAAGTTGGCAAAGAAGAAAGGAGATGTGCGAGGAGAGTTTATTTTTACAGGGAGAGTTGGGTGCCTGGAACAGGGAGCCAGGGCTGATGGTGGAAGCAATTATAATAGTGTTTGAGGTTTCTAGATAAACACAGCAATATAAAGGAATACTGAGATGCAGATCATGTAAATGGATATCATGTTCAACACCCACAAAGTGGGCTGATGGGCCAGTTCCTGTGCTACACTATTCCATGCTCTATATTCATGAACATAGAATTTTAAAAGCCTCCAATTCATTGGTCATTTATGATTTCCTTCATAACTCCTTGTAATTGTTTTTATTTAAAGTTAAAATACTTGTTTCAGACCAATTCCCTCAATTTAAAAAGTTATGATTACATCAGGTGCCTTCATAATCAGGTCAGTCATTAATTCTTTCTCATCTCATAATATTAAGTGGTGGCTACCTCTGCCCATTTTATTTTTATGACTTGTATGATGATTAAAAATTCCCTTGATTGACATGCCTTTCTGACAAACTCCCATTATTTTGTTCCTTATACTCTATCCTGCCACATCTTCACTGCTTCCACAAGCAATTACCTGCCTTTATTATATTTCATTTCCACCTAAACCACTTCCATGTCCTTGTTTCCTAAAGTTCAGATCATCCCTCTCTATTGTACTGACTACTGTTAATTAAGAGAATTATTCCTCCACCTTTTTCCCCATCTCCCTGTCCTTACAAAATATCATGAACCTTCAATTTTCAGATCTAATTCTATGTTGTCCTGCCATCAATTCCCTTAAATGGTATAAATAGAAATACTTTATTTCTATTTAAACAAGTGAGCAGTGCACACCCATGAGTCTGTCCATGGCCTCGTGCACGGTCAAATCGAGTTCAACCACAAATTGGATGAAAATGACCTTGCATTGTGTCTCAGCGGCTCCAACCAGATGGTATTAACATCAACTTCTCCGATTTCTGTTAATCCCCTGAGTCACTTTCCCTATCCCTCAGACTTCATTGCTCCAACTCGCCACCCGTTTCTCTTCCTTCTCCTAACAGAGAGCAGCTCCTCCTCTGCCCTATGATAACTGCATCACTTCTATCTATTACCTCTTGTTAGCCTGTTCTCCTCCCCTTTCTGCCTCCCTGCTTGCCCCCTTTCCCCCACCCCACCTTTTTATTCAGCCATCTACCTATTTTCTTCTTATTCCTGACAAAGGGCCCATGCCCAAAACAGGCCATCCTTTGCTTCGCACGGATGGTATGTGACCTATTGAGTTTCTCCAGCATATAGCTCTAGGATTTGAGTGCTATGTGCATTCTGATACAGAGACCTTAGTTAGTTCTTTGTTTATTTCAAGCCTTATATACATTCACTCTTAAAGTCTACACCCCTTCCTGTCACAGACTGTTTAGGATTTCCCAAATTAGCACCAGCCACTCTTGCTTTGTCTCCATTCTTTGGCCCACAACATTTTTGTAACTTTGATCCCTTAAGCCCACCATTTATTTTATTATTTCCTCCAGCCCCAACTTACTTTCCATCAAAATATCTAACAAAGAATATCTTTTTTTTTGAAGAACCATCAATTTTTATTTCTTGAGAAAGTTGGAGAAGGATGAGGGCAAGGGAGTAAATCTGTGAACTTCATGCAAATATCAATCTGTGTCTGATCAAATTATTTGTTTTTAATAAATTTAGACATACAGCACGGTAATGGGCCCTATCGGCCCATGCCACCCAATTATACCAACTGGCCTACAACCCAGGTACGTTTTGAACGGTGGGAGGAAACTGGAGCACCAAGGGAAAACCCAAGCAGACACAGTGAGAATGTACAAACTCCTTACAGACACCAAGGGATTCTAACCCCACCCCAATTGCTGGATCTGTAACAGCGTTGTGCTAATGGCTACAATAACCATGACGAACAAAGGTACTGTGTGAAGAAATATTTTTCAAATTTTCCCTCTATCACCGAATACTTGGAGCCAGAACATCAAGGCAACCAAGAAAAGGCACTCCAATCTCACAAATCTCTAAGGAGGTTCAATGTGACCAACATACTTTGACAGATGTTCTGTACAAATTGTACAGACTGGTTGTATCACAGCCTAGTTTACTAATTTGAGTGGCCAGGAAAGCAGAAGGCTGTAAAAAGTAGCAAATTTAGTTAAGTCCATCAAAGGCTCCAACCTCCATCCATTGAAGACATCCATATGGCTGCACTTCATCGACTCCAGCTTGGACTTCAATACCATTATTCCTTCTGTGTTGGTCAAGAAGCCACAAACTCTTGGCTTCTGTACGCTCCTTTGCAACTGGATCCTTGACTTTTTCCATTGGAAAGCCACAGTCAGTGTGTCTCCTCCTCACAGATCATCAATACAGACTCACCCCAAGGATGCGTCATTAGTCCACCGCTCTACTCGTTATACACCCATGAATGTGTGGCCAGGCACAATTCCAGTCATCTAAAAGTTTGCCGATGACACCACAGTTGTCGGCAGAATCACAAACGGCAATGAGGAATTGTACCGGAGGGAGATAGGTCAGGTCATTGAGTGGTATAACGACAACAACCTTGCGCTCAATCAAGGAGATGATTGTGGACTTCAGGAGGAAGTCAGGGGAACACAACCCAATCCTCATTGAGGGCTCAGTAGTGGAGAGGTTCAGATCCTTCTGCAAGCTTTGAAAACCTTCCTTGCCTGTCCACAACACCTGTAATCTTTGTGTCATCTGCAAACTTGCTGATCGAATTCACCACTGATATAGATGCCAACAACATTGATCCCTGAGGCACACCATTAGTCAAAGGCCTCCAGTCTGAAAAACAATCTACTACCACATTCTGGTTTCTTCTGTACAGCCAATGTCAAATCCAGTTTACTGTCTCTGCATGAATACCAGCATCTGAACCATCCTTACCAACCTCCCATGTGGCAACTTGCCAAAGGCTTTCCTAAAGTCCATCTAGGCAACATCCACAACATTTCCTTCATGAACTGTACTGGTAGCCACCTCAAAGAACTATACAAGTTTTTTAAAAAAACTATCTACTACACACAAAGCTATGCTATCTATCCCTAATCAGTCCCAAGCTATCCAAATGCTTGTATATCTGATCTCTTTGGACACATATTTTTTCCATTGTTATAAAAGAACCCAAGTTTCTTTATTACAACTATATTAGATACAGTACTCACTCACAACCTCATGGAGGCATCCATTTTGAATCTACCCCTAGCTGCAACAACTTGCCTCAGACTCTCTAGTGGTCAGGATCATCACTAGTACTCTATCATTACATCCCTTTTTCTTGAGATGTTTAATCTAACAACATGACATACAAATAGAGTATTCATTTCAATTTAAAGTCCAACTCAAATGTAAACACAAACATCAACAGCACAAAATTTAAGTGTGCAGTTCTTTTTTCTTTGAGATTCAGTCTGCCAAGTGCTTTGATAACTCGTGGATCTTTTTAAACATGTGCTTGTGGTGGCTCTCCTGGTCCAACAGTGTCTAGTACTGATCATGTTTCCTGATGCTGGGCAGGATGGATCATCTGTATTTGTCTTCTTGCAATGCCTCTTGCATTTTCAGCAGGCTCTTTCAATTTGCCTCTGTATTTGACCCTTCTCTGCTCTGACAGTGTAGGATTTTGGATTTATTCCTTCAGAACAGTAGCCCTTTTTTTTTAAAGCCCAAGTGTTGGAGCCTCAGTCTCACTCTCATATTGTGCAGGTGACCCAAAGCTTCTTGATGATTTGTCAGTTTGCTTTTTTACTCCATTGCAGATGCTTTTGTTTCTGTTTGACATCTGTTCTTGTTTGGGTCTGCAGAGTAGGGAAGTGGGGTGCATAGTCTACATCCCACCAGAAGCTCATGGTGACCTGCCATATTCAAGTGGTGAAGCTCTGTTGCTCAAAAGAGCTTGATAAGGATCTGAGCCAATGTCTTGTGCTTTCTTGAGCAAATGCTTAACTAAGTGAACTCCTTTCTCTGCTTTACCATTTGGCTGTGGTTATAGAGGATTTGAAGTCACATGTCAGAAATTATACTCTTCTGCAAAGTTCTGGAATTCGCTCCATTGTCAATTTGAGGAATCCCATATCATGCAAAAATCAACTTCATGTATTTGATCACACAAGCAATATACATATTAGGAAGCAGTGTAATTTCTGGATAGTTTGATAGATAGTCAATAACCAGCAAGTAATTATTTCCATCCACTAGGAACAGATCAGTCTCAACTTTCTGCCAAGATTCCGCAGGTAAGTCAGTTATTATCATGGTTCCTTTGTCGGCTTTGAGTGATGCTTCAAACAGGTCTGAACTGGAAACCATCCTGTCCATGTCAGCATTTATCCTTGGTCAATAAACAGACTGCAGAGCTAATTCACTAGCATGGTACATCTTCATAGCTCCAGCTAAGGTAAGCTCCATCTCTTTCAGCAACCTCTCTCTCACTTTCTTATCAGGAACACCAAACACAACTTGATCATTGAAACTTTCAGTGATCCAAAATTATGTTCTTGCTTTTAATTCCAAGTCCAATAAAAAGTATTAAAGCTCTCTCCCTGCAGCAGCATGCGCGAATGGAACACATACCTCTCAAATACATAATTTTTCTTTGGTGAACAGTGTTAATCAAACATCTCAATAATCTCATCAAACTTGCCCTAGTCAGCTCTCAGCAAAAACAAGAATATTGAAGACCTCTAGTGCTCGAGGTCCCATCACAGTTAGTAGCAGTGCAATCTTCCAAGCATCAGGTTGGCCATCAAATCCAATGGCTTGTGGGTACAGCAATATTTACCACAACTTCCACTTTTGGTCAACAATTCCAGTCCAATTCACAGAATCAGGTACTTTAACACTCTCCTTGGTTTTGGCTGCAGTCGACTGATTCTCCTGGTACCATGTGATGTTTATTTTATTGTAATAAAGTTGGGCTCCTTTATAACTATACTTTGTTAGCTATAGCACTCTCTCACGACCACATAGAGGCATCCATTTTGAATCTACTCCTAGCTGCAACAACTCATATCGGACTCCCTCTAGTGGTTAGGATTATCATTAGCATTCTATCATTACACCTTCCAATAATTTATCTGATGTTAGGCTCACCAGCCTATGATTTCCTGGGTTATTTTGAGTCTTATTTTAAAGAACAGAACAGCATGAGCTAGCCTCCAATCCTCTGGCATCTCACATGTGGAAAAGGACATTTTAAATATTTCAACCAGTGCCTCTGAAATATCGACATTAGCCTCCCTCAAGATCCAAGGAAATCTGTCAGGCCCTGTGTTATTTGCTTTAATATGTACAAGTTCTATGATCGCATGCTTGTTTTCCTTACTTCTCGGGACTCTGTGCCAATTTCTTGAGTAAATACTGATGCAAAACATCCATTTAAGATCTCTGCCTGCTCTTCTTGCATTATACATACCCAACCCCTCTGATTTTCAGGCAACTATCCTTTTGCTCTTAATATACCTTTAGGAACTCGGGCTTTTCATGCACATTGTCTGCCACACAACCTCGTCTTCCTTTAGCCCTTCTGATTTACTTAAGTTTTCTTTCTTGCATTTTAAAAAAAACTCTACAAGATGTGACAGAGTATGTAGAGGTGTTTGGGAGATAAATTGGGAAAGTTTGTTGGAGCAGGTCACATACAAACACTAAAACAGAAATTTTGAAGGAGCTTTTGCAAGAGTGCTCAGAGACTCATGATGGACTGTTATTTGCAAAAGGCAACAAATGTAGCATGCTTTGTCTAGAAAACAATTTATTGTTTGGAAGGTCATGTGATCTTTGCAGACACAGCAGAAAAAAACAGGCTTTGCTCCCAGAGTTGGATGGAGAGACAGAGAGAGAGACACAGACATCCATTCGAGAGGGACAAGCTGGCAAGATTTGAAAGATGGCTGGGTCAAAGGAGAGGACTGGCTGTCCAGTGTTTCCCTTGGAATTGGAGAAACTGAAAGGAACTCTGTGCTGACTGTAGAGCTCATCGAAAGAATCAAAGACTTGTTGATCCAAACCAAGGCTTTTATTAGCAAAAGACAGGAGCTCTTCACAGGTGGCCGACCAGTCCAGAATGATCCGACCTGGCTAGGGACACAACCCTTTAAGGCCCAGACAGTAGGCGTGGCTAAGCTCTCAGCCAATCGCTGTAAGCACAGTCTAGATACTGTAACTATATACATTGGTGATAGATCTGTACTATCACACTGACCTGAAAGAAAAAGGTCATTATCTGGAGAACCCTGAAGGGGGTAATTATAGTCAGCAAGACACCAGAATGGCTGATTAAAAAGGAATCAGTTGTGGATGTCCTGGAACAGAAAAACTCTCTCTGAAAATCATCAAGAACCTTTGAACAGTAACCATTTACCTAATTAAGTACCAAAGCCTGGTGAACTTTATTAACATTAACTTCTGTGCACAGTACAAGCATTGCCTGCAACCAATGAGATTGGACTGTGGACCAAAGAACTTTGCTGAACTTATACACACATGATGTGCCCTTAGAATTAGAAGTGGGTTAAGTAGATTAAATGAGTCAATGAAGAAAAGTTAAAGTTTGATTCTATTTTTATGTTCAAAGGTAATTAAAACCATCTTTTGTTTAAGTGTCCCTTTGTCATGGAGCATATCTGTTGCTGTTGGGTTTTAGAGTCCTCTGGACTTATAACAAAGAACCTAATTTACTCCTTGTTGCCTTTACCTGTTATACACCACTTTTTTTAATAATAATTTTTATTTAACTTCATCATGAACCATGTCAATAATATATACAAATATTCATCATTAAACAGTGACATTTTCATGTTCCCCCTTCCTGCCAACAAAGTAAATTAAGAGAATAAAATAATAAAATAAAAAGAAATCATGTCATCCAAATTTCCATATTTAAGTATTGTCAGTATATTGACTTTTTGATTGTAGGTACTTTTTTCTAATGGAACACACTTGTTCATTTCTATGTACCATTGTTGTATTTTTAAGGTTGCCTCCATTTTCCACATTATCATTATGCATTTTTTTTGCTGCTACAGGTGCAATCAAAGAAAAAGATTTTTTTGAGCCCTGTCTAATTTTAGGCTTAATTCTTCATCTTTTATGTTGTTTAATAGAAAGATTTCTGGATTTTTTTGGTGCCTCTTAGCTTAACCTTTAATCCTAATAGGATCTGTACTCAGGAAAAAAAAATGGCCTTTGCATGCCTTCCTTTTAAAAAAAAATCCTTACCAGAAAACAATTTTCACCCAATCCACTCTTTCTAGATCCTCTCATTTCCTCAAATTGGCTTTTCTCCAGGTTAGAATTTCAACAAGGACCAAACTTAGCCTTCTCCATAATTAATATGAAACTAATAGCATTATGTTGCTTAGAAAGAAAAAAAATAATTAATTGTAGATTTCCTACTCACTGCTCCATGTACTGTGGGGGTACTCCAGTCAAAAAGCACCACCTCCCTAGGCTGCTGAGCTGAAATAAATTAATACTACCTTGTGTCACTTGATCTCTATTACCCAGTTGGCTTCCTGCTGATCTGAGCTTTTTGACTCCAACTCCAAGTCACCTGACTCCAATTGCCAGGTAGATAAAATCACTGTTGAAGTCTGCTACTGATCATTGAATCTAAAATGTTCCTCTGCACAGATGGTATTGTCACCTGTCCTGTTTTGTTCCTTAATAGGAGATTTAGTATTGCACTCTCTCTAATTGGTATCTCTTTCAATTGGTTTCAAAAACTTTCCTGACACATTTGACAAAATCCAAGCTATCCAGCCCTTTTGCAGTATGGGAGTCCAAGTCAATATGTGGAAAGTTAAAATCGCTTTCTTTCACAACTTTATGTTTACTGCATCTGTCTGCTATCTCTCCACAGATTTGCTTTTACAGTTCTTGCTATTGGGCATTCTGTATAAACAATCCAATTAGTGTGGTCATACCTTTCCCATTCCTCATCTCCACCCATACAGTTTCAGTATTTTGTCTGTCCAGTCTGAGCACACTGTGATATTTTCCCTGATGAGCAATGCCATTCCTTCCCCCTTGAAAGACACGAAAGACTGCAGATGCTGGAATCTGGAACGAAAAACAAATCTGCTGGAGGAACTCAGTGGGAGAAAAAGTATTCAGGCTGGAAACCTTCATCAAGACAAATGGCCAGAAGATTTGTAAAAGGTAACATTTTTAATAGATCCTCCTTAAAAAGAATCTATTTAATCAAACCTGGCTATCTCTTTGTGTAATTTAGCACCAATTTTTGTTTGAAAATGCCCCTTGGGGATGTTTTGAGACATTGAAAGGAGCTATGTAAATGTTCTTGGGAAATCCGTAGGAGCAATACTACAACATCCAACTTCATCATTTCAGCGTAAGATCACTCGTGTGTATTCATGCGCCCATATATGTACAAATGTGCTATGAATATACATGTGGTTGTCTATCTACAAATATACTCACGTACATGTGAACAAACACATGTTTGGATCTATGCAAAAGCACAATATGAATATGTGTATAAACGAAGGCACCTATACTCAATGACGTGAACAACTCACATTGTCACAAAACAAATGAACGTCGAGAAATTAAGATGGAAATAAGGATTGGATTTGGGAAGGACTAACCTTATTGAATTTTTGGAAAATGTAGCAGGGGAAATTTATGGTGGTGATGCTCTGAGAAATTTCAAAGGCCACGAATATCAAAGAATCTAGATTCAGAAGGATTTGTTTCAAGAATGCAGAGATTGGGAGTTGAGGGTGATTATGCACCATGCAAGAAAGAAGGTAGCAGACACACACAAGGATTGGTGCGAGAACTAATAATGACCTTCGTTGTGGAATCGAAGTACAGTTCTTAAATGTTCACCTGATCTTAAATTAGAATAAGAAGGAATGGATGGTAGGGGGTGGGGCAGGGAGAAATGACCCAAAACTCTGGGAATGCAATAAATTAAAGCAAAAAAATCAATATATCAAAAAACTCACACTTTGGGCTGTTTTTAACAGTTAAAGTTCAGCTCAAATATCTGATGGGAGGAACTGGAATATTATTTATTATATTGGAAGTTGTGACCCCAGGTAGGGAAGAGGACAAAGGATCTCAGACTGCAAATAAACCATTGCTAAACATTGCTGGGCTAAAAATCATCTGTTTTGGCACTCTACATTTTATGTAATCCAAGTAGTGCACCACCCAAGACGCATGTGCACACATGCATGCATGAGATGTATGCAGCTTTTTTTCAAAAGTAAAATCAAGAATTAATGATGAATGCATAACGTACTTACTGTTCATTGCAATGTGTCATGTTGCTGAGTGTCTCTGAATTTCAAACAAGTTTTCTCACAGACCCCGAGGATTAGATTTGCAGCTTGATGCTGAATCAGATCCAGGTCATTTGTGCTGCAGATAAAAAGCTATCAAATTGAATAATTAATCATATTCTTAATTAATACTTTATTAATTCTGTCTGCACTTCCATCTTCCACCCTCTGTGAGTTTGAAGTTATCCTGCATTTTGCCACCTGCATCTCATCTTAAACAAAGTTTAAGATTGGTCACATTAGATTGGTCACATTAGACCTAGAACAGTGTGAAAAGTTCTTCTGTGAGCCGTCTTGCATTTGAATGGTACAGAGTTATAGTGAAAGAAAGATCAAGCAAGGGAAATATGAGAGTACTGATGTGGGGTTCATTCAGGAGCCTGATGGCTTTGGCGAAGAAACTCCTTCTATATTTGTTGGGGCACAATGTCGTTCTCTCAAACCTTCTCCCAGGATGGAAGAGGGAGAAGACTGCTTGATGGATACTTCAGTATGTTGGCTGCCTTTCCTAAGCAATGGGAGATGGAGTCCATGGAGGGGAGGAAAGTTTCAATTGTGCTCTGAACTGCAGTCACCACCATTTGTAGCTTCATTCAATCCTGAGCAGAGTAGCTCCTGTACCACACTGTAATGCATCCACCAAGTCTGCTTTAGTAGAAATTGTTGAGGGACAAGGAAGATTGGTCTTCTCAGAATGTAGAGACATTAGTAGACCTTCTCGATCTTTTTTCACCCATTGCTCCTGCATTTGGGCAGGGCTTCACTGTTCACCAATAATTTTGGCATTCACAGAGGTAAACAAGGAAGTCTACAGATGCCAGTGTTTAGCTCACCACCAAAAAAAAAATGCACTGGATAAACTCAACAGTTCAGGCAGTATCTAAAGGGGAAAAAAATGTCAGTCAGCAATTCAGGCCTGAACCCTTCATCATCCATTCCTAAACGAACACCACAGCTTCAAAAGGTTTTGATCATCAGTCCCTTTTGAATTGGAAGCGAAGCAAATCTTCAAACACAATGTTACAAAAATTATATTGGCTTTTGAGTGTAAGAAATAGTAAAAAGTAACTTTTAACTAGAAAACTTGCTCAATCCACTCATAAAGTTATACTGCTTAGAAACAGGCCCTTCAGCCCATGCTGAACTTGTCCCTTTAGCCTGTTTGGCCCATATCTCTCTCAATCTTGACATTCTATGTATCTGTCTAAATCTCTTTTTATTGTTGTAACTGTACCTGTCACCATCACTTTGTGTGGCAGCTTGTTCTACATTCCCCTCCTCTTTATGTGGAAAAAGTTGTCCCTCAGGTCCTTTTTTAATCTTCCCCTTTCCGTTGCTTTAAACCTGTGTCCTTTCCAGTTAGACTGTGACTATTTACCTCACAATTTCATAAACCTCTACATGATCATCCCTCAACCTCCAAAGATCCAGGGAATAAAAGTCCTTGCCTATCCATCAGTTCTCATTCAAGTCATCAGTTTATTATCATTTGATTGCACAAGTACAACCCGACGAAATAATGTTCTCCGGTCCTCGGTACCAAACCAACCAGATACAACACACATACAGACAACAATAAATATGCAGAACAAATATTCATATAAACAGTAAATGAACATGAGAGTCTCAGATGGTTAGTGTGAGCAGTTCCTTTGAAAAATTAAATATTCTCACTGCACGTGGGAATAAGCTGTTTCCCAGCCTGGTGGCGCTGGCTCTGATACTCTTGTATCTCTTTCCCGAATGGAGCAGCTGATCGATGTTGTGTGCAGAGTGGAAGGGGTCCTCAATTATTTTGTATGCCCTCTTCCAACAACGATCCCGGATAGATCTGAAACTCAAACCCACCAGTTCCAGAAAATGAATAGCATTTGCACCCTTTGCAGCTTAATGATATCCTTCCTATGAATGAGTGACCAGAATTGCACACAATTCTGAGTCTGGTCCTGTACAGTTAGAACACAATATCCTAACTTTTGTCCTCATTGCCATAATTGAGGAAGGCAAGCATCCTGTCTACATGTTCCACTAATTGTGCCCTTGTCTCTCTGTTCTACAACTCTCCAGCCTGACCAGTCACCGTGCATGTCCTCCCCTGGAGGATGTTGTAGAACACTTTGAGGACCATTCCTCAATTAATGAATGAGCCATTTACTAATATGCACGATAATATCATCAATTCTTTAATTTGGTGTGGGCAACCTTTTTTAAAAAACTCATATTCTACCTTCAGTATATCCCCTATGCGATTGGTGTTCGATGATTAGTAAGGGATTGCGTAAGGTGGTTTGTGAGTGGGAAAGGAATGTTGAGAATCACTGCTCAAGACCCAATTTTTAGTGAAATATTTTGCTTGAGAAAAATTGTAATTGGCTCATTTCCTTTGAAGTTATGAAACCGTTGTAGCGCCAGCTACACTGCTAACTGAAGGATCGCACAACCAGATTTGTGTTGTGCCCGGTCTCTGCTGGTGACAAGGGTGTCGTCCAGGTAAATGAATATGAAATTCAAATCCCTGCCCATTGTGTCCATGATGCGCTGGAAGGTCTGGGCGGTGTTCTTGAGCCTGAACGGCATGTGTAGGAACTCGAACAAGCCGAAGGTGATGATGAAGGCCATTTTGGGTATGTCCTCGGGGTGCACTGGGATTTAGTGATACCGCGCACCAGGTCGACCTTGGAGAATACCCTCGCGCCATGCAGGTTGGCCGTTAAGTCCTGGATGTGAGAGATCGGGTAACAGTCAGGTACTGTCACGTCATTAAGCCGTCGATAATCTGCAGGGGCGCCAGCCGCTGGAGGCTTTCAGGACCAGGTAGAGTGGTGAGGCCCAAGGACTGTCTGAGCATTGAATGATCCCCAGCTCCTGCAGATGCGAGAACTCTTCCTTCGCTATCTGGAACGTATCTGGTGGGAGCCGGCATGCCTTGGCGTGGACCGGCAGGCCTGGGTGGGGATGTAATGAAACACCCCATGGCGTGGTGAGGCGGTGGAGAACTGTGGCTCGAGGAGGGATGGTAACTCATCCAGTATACGCTGAAACTCATCCTTGGGTGTGCTGACCATGGCCATCTGCGACTGCTCTGTGCGGGAGGCGTCGAGGCGAACGGATTGTAAGGTATGGGCTTCTACCAGTCGCCTACCTCGAATGTCGACCAGGCGTCTGTGGGCGAGGAGGAAGTTGACACCCAGGAAAAATTTGGCCTCACCAATGTCTTGTACAACTTTACCATAACATTTCCAACTCTTGTACTCAATGCTTTGATTTTTGAAGGTCTACGTGCCAAAATCTCTCTTTACAACCCCATCCACCTGTGACGCCACTTTCAGGGAACTACGTACCTGTATTCCCACACTCCTCAGTGATCTACCATTTACTGTGTTTGTCCTTCCAAAATGCAACACTTCACACATGTCTGCATTAAGTTCCATCTGTCATTTTTAATCCTATTTTTTCAACTGGTCCAGATCCCTCTGCAAGTTTTGAAAACCTTCTTCCCTGTCCACAAAATCACCAAACCAGCAATGCTATGGTTACAGCTTCAAATTTCCATTGAATTTTGAGATTATTGACTACTCTACCGTTATGTTGGGATGTCCATCAATGGTCCAGGTATTGGTCAGATAGTAGACCAGTGTGCCTCCCTAACCAATAAATGAACTAAGGTAAATTCTCTCCCAGGGGACTGAATTAACTCGAATTTCGGGTTTATCCATAAGAGGACATCACGTACAACCCTAAGATTCTTTTTTTTTCCTGCGGGCGTGGCCGAATCACCACTAATTGGTGGTGCAACAAAAAACTACACAATGTAAACATGTAGCCAAAGAACTATAAATGGATAATGCAATACAGAGAGAATATGACCACTCATTGGTTGTATCTTGAATACTTCCTACACGAATGAACAAGAATGAGAGAGGATGATCACAGGAAAATAACAGGTTGGTAGAGTAGGAAAATATTCAAATTGAAACCTAAACATTTCCTGAGCATAATGATTTTACATTACCTCACTGCAGAAGAGCTGAGTAAAATTTGCACAACCTTTAAATGAGATTCTTCCAATGGATTTTGCATTGAAATGTTGGATTTAAATCCTGTGAGTATCTCAGGATGATTGACAACAGAATGGGGAATGCTGCATTTGAAAATAAATTATTGGAGGTAATTGTAAAATTATTCTGACATTATTGCAGAGAATTTGAAGCACAAGTAACAGAGAAATTTAACTCTTTGATCAGGCCTCCAATTTGGGAGGTGTAGATGTTAGGAGTTTCAGATGACTGATAGTCCTCCACATGAGAGTCCTCTGAAGCAAAGAATGGCATGGACCTCCAGCATCAAAATCAAAGGTTCCATGATGAATTGACATACCCTTGATAGCTAACTACTTCCAAATGTCTTTGAACCCTTATAAACATCTTCATTGGTCAAGGGCATTGAATAAACTTGATTTGGAAATGTAAAAAAAAAATTAGTAAAGGCTCTTAGACCCATCTATTCCATAATGACTATGGGCAAAATCCATTTGCCTGCATTGGTCCAGATCCCATAAAGCCCCTCCAATCCATAAATGTGTTCAAAGAGAGAGGAGAGATGTTTAGAGGAGATCAAGTCAACTTACTTTTATTTAGCATTCACATGGAAAAGGTGAGATAGCATTTCTCCAGGACCATGGAGCATATTTATATAAATATAAGAACTGAAGTTAGACACATTATAAGACTTGTACAGAAACAGTCCATGGTATCCTATCCCTAAATGTTCTTGGAGTTCAGGAGTTTGATGACTTGGGGAAAAATGTTATTGTCCAATCTGGATGTAAGGGCCCAAGTGCTGCAGAACCTCCTACCAGATGACAGAAGGGAGAATGGTTTATTTGAAGGGTGTATGGAGTCCTTCACAATGTTTATTGCCTTTCACCTGCATCAAGTGTTGTAGATGTCATTCATGGTAGAAAGAGAGCCCCCAATGATCCTTTCTGCCGATTTCACAATCCTCTGCAGGGTCTTGCAGTCCAAGGAGGTATAGCTTCCAAACCAGACGGGGATGCAGTTGCACAGGATACATCCTCTGTAGAATGCAGTGACGATAGACGGTGGGAGATTAACTAAGCCTATGCAGGAAGTAGAGGGGCTGCTGGGCTTTCTTGGCCTTGGAGTTTGCATTAAGGGACCAGGTGAGTTTCTCCACCCAGTGCATTCTAAGGAACCTGATACTCTTGATGACCTCAACAGTGGAGCCGTCAATGGTCAGTGGAGCACGGTCCCCCTGGGCCCTCTTGAAGTTGAAAACCATCTCTTTTTTTAAATGTTTGGGTACAGGTTGCTGGCTGTGCACCAGTCCGTTAGCAACTGCACCTTGTACGAGTCAGCATAGAGATAATCAAGGGAATTATTTGATATAAAGAGTGCTAGGTGCCTGGAATGGGCAATTAAGGGAGGTGATGGAACCATCAGGTAGGAGGTATAGGAGCATCGAAATCAACACTGCCAGGCTGGGAAATAGCTTCTTCCCTCAGGCAGTAAGATTGATGAACAGCATCCTGTAACTGAACAAATCATCCCAAAGTATTTATATATGTTTATTTTAAATAACATTTTATGTTTGTGTGATTAATATACGTTGTCTATTGTGAACCATAGTCTGGAAAAATGCTGTTTTGTCGGGTTGTATAAGTGCAGTTAGATGATAGTAAACTTGAACAGGTAAGGGAGTAGCATTTAGACATGACCATGTATGGGTTGGTGGGGCATAAACAATATGATAAAGGGAATTAGTTTAATTTGGCATCAGAAATTGTGGGCCAAAGGACCTGTTACTGTGCTGATTTATCAATATTCTATAAAGATAAATTAAACAAAAGTTTTCCAATTATTGAAATATTAAGATGGAGTGAAAAAATAAATGAAGCAAATAAACCTGACTTTTACCATCCACTGCATGAGGTTGTATTTCTTATCCTAGGCATTCAAGAGGCAGAGCTGCTAACTCCACAGAACCGGGTTTGAGCCTAACCTCCGGTGCTGACTGTGTGGAGTTTGTGCATTTTCCCTGTGACTGTGTCAGAGCAATCCCACATCCCAAAAACATTTTTGTTGACGAAATAATTGGCAACTGCAAACATCCACCATTGTGTAGATGAGTGGGATAATCTGGAGGGTGGGGATATTTGATGGATGAAGGGGAGGGGAGATTAGATTATAGGAAAAATGAATGGAGAATACAATTGCTTGGTAAGTCGCAATAGACGATGGGCCAAATGGTTTTCTTCTTCATTTTCCCAACAGCAATCAGTGACTCTCTCACAAGAACTCCACTCTTGAACCATTAAAGATCTATCTGTAATATTGTAACATCACACTTTTTTTGCAGTAACTGCTAATGATTATCTATTTATCCTTTAATATTTATTATTATTTTTTAAAGATCATTTAAAAGAAACATCTCCCAAAATGAAGCATCATTATAAAGCAGCCATTCTCAAGCATTTTTCTGTCATTAGGACGCTGCTTAAAGTTTATGGGACTCCCTTCCCTGTGAAGCAATTAACCTTTGGTTTATTCCATATTTCTTTCCTACCAACACATCGAAAACAAAAAATAAAGCTTTTACTTGTATGTGCTGTGACCTTCCCCATCCCCCCCCTCGTTGGGCCCCTGTTGAGAATGGCTAGCATAAAGGAATGTCAGCCCATTTCAATTTTTCACCAGTCTCTCAGGTGGTTAGACAAAGTCCATTTCATGTTTTGTGCACAAATTTGATTTGCCTCAGCAAGTTTGGCTCCCTGTATTCTGAAACCAAGCCAGCTCGATCACATATAGAGGAGTGTGTTAAGAGAGGTGATGAGCTAGAACATATGGTTGATGAACATGATGTTGTAAAGAGCTAAAATAGTGAGACCACTGATTAGATACAAGTAATGTTTTCTCCAAGATGATTAAATGCCTCCAAGGAGTCACGGTGGCAGCCCAGATACAACCGTACTGTGCTTTGGCCTAAAATGTCCATTAAAAAGTCTACGGTTCTTTCAGGTGCTGGTGAGATCTCACGGAGTATTGTGAGCAGTTTTTGGGCTCCTTATTTAAGAAAGGATGTACTAATGCTAGAGAAAATTCATGGTAGGGTCACAATGATTATTAAAGGAATGAAAAGGTTATCATATGAGGAACGTTTGACAGCTCTTGGCATGTACTCATTGGAATTTAGGAGAATGGGAGAGTGGGATCTCATTGAAACATATTGAATGTTGAAAGGCATGGACAGACTAGATGTAGAAAGGCTCTTTCCCATGGTGGGAGAATCTAGGAAAAGAGGGCACAACTTTAGGATTGAAGAGCATCCACTTAGAACAAAGATCCGGAGGAATTTATTTAGCCAGAGGCTGGTGAATCTGTGGAATTTGTTGCTGCGGGCAGATGTGGAGGCCAGTCATTGGAATATTTAAGGGAGAGATTGATGTGTTCTTAATTAACAAGGGAATTAAAGGTTATGGGGAGAAGGCCAGGCAGTGGGGCTGAGTGGAAGTGGATCAGCTCGTGATTAAATGGTGAGGCAAACTGAATAGTCTATTACTGCTCCTATGTCTTACGGTTCAATAAAGACTCACTTTCACTCACATCTGTAACTGACCAGATGTTTGTGTCCCCTGCAGAAGTATGCAGACATGTGGAAGTTTTAAACTCCTTTGGACCTTGTGTTTTCTGTCACTCCACCGTTTTTCTCACGAGAGAGGTTGATGGTGGAGGTTAACTTCCTGGTGCTTCAATGCATTGTCAAAATATCTGCCCACTGAGCAGGTTAGAACTTTTTTTTTAAAATATATATAATTTTTTTTTAATTTAAGTTTTAAGAAAATACAGAATATAGCACTCAATAAATATAATAATAATTTAATACATTGAATATAAAATCATAGAAAAACTTTAATAAGGTCCAAAAAAAAGGAAACTAGAGTCTCTCCTCCCTGCGCCCCCTCCCCAAATTTGAATGAAAAGAGGACAGCAGGGAATAGAGGGAGATGAAAAGAAAAAATGTAGAAAAGTAAAAGCAAAAGGAGCAAGATTCAACATCTCAGACTTGTATCATTTTAAAAGTATTAAATTTCTAATGAGTATACTAATTGACAAATATCAAAATAAATTATACAATCTGGGCATTTCAGTAATCTAAATAAGGTTTCCAAATTTCAAGGAACATACTAGATCTATCCCTAGGACTATAAGCAATCTTCTCAAGGGGAATACAACCTTGATTTCCTTGTTCCAACGATCAATGTGAAGTAGGAAATCAGATTTCAATATTATCGCCATACATTAACAACTCAATTCTAATAAATTTAGATTAACTTTTGGAGAAGTTAACTTTTAAAACTGCTAAATTCCCCAGAATAAACAATTCTGGGTCTAGTGGGACATTCACCTCTGTAATTTTTGTAAACTCTTTCCCCCCCAATTCCATCCAAAAGGGTCTTAATTTCGTGCATAACCAGGTGGAATGTAAAAAGGTACCAACATCTATACCACACCTAAAACACCCATCAGAAAATTCTGGTTTACTTTAATGCATCTTATGAGGTGTGAAATATAACTGGTGCAGAAAATTATAGTGAATCAGTCTATATCTAGAATTAATTAAGGTAGTCATATTATCTACACATAGATCTGACCAGCATTGCGGATCGATTTCAATGTCCAAATATGATTCCTATCTCTCCCTCGATCTATGTAGTTGAGCAGGTTAGACTTGACACAGTTTCACTGTTCCCTGTGGCTTCTCTACTCTCAAAATTAATGACACAAAGACATGGTGGCACGTTTGGCATAGTGGTTGGCGCCATGCCTTCACAGTACCAGCAATGAGGACCGAAGTTCTAATCCTGCGCTGTCTGTAAAGAGCTGGTATGTTCTCCCCATATCTGTGTGGGTTTTTCCTGGGGGCTCTGGTTTTGAAATATACCTGGGGTTATAGATTAATTGGGTGGCATGAACCTGGGGGCCAAAATGGCCTGTTTCTTTGTTGTATGTCTAAATAAAATAGACAATCTGTATTAACTTAAAAAAAATCCTGTATTGATACAGTTACTAGCAACACCATCAGACAAGCAAGACATACAAAATTAATTATCTGACCACCCACTAAGGTCTCTCCAAATGATTAAAAAATAGAAAACGTGATATCTGTGTAGGGGAGTCTTCAGTGGCCAGAGGCTTCCCTCAATTCTATGAAAATCTACACTGTTGCAGCATGGGGTAAATCACTTCCACAATAGAATGTGGTCTCTAGAATGTTACTTAAGATTATTGTCTTAACTTTGTTCTGTTTACTAATTAATAAATTTTGTTGTGAACTAACAAAGGAACAGCAATGAAAAATTCACCAGACAATGATAAATGCAAAATTGTAGTTTATATGAGCGGGTGTGAGCGGGTGTGAGCGGGTGTGAGCGGGTGTGAGCGGGTGTGAGCGGGTGTGAGCGGGTGTGAGCGGGTGTGAGCGGGTGTGAGCGGGTGTGAGCGGGTGTGAGCGGGTGTGAGCGGGTGTGAGCGGGTGTGAGCGAGCGAGTGTGAGCTTAAATCCCGAACTATTACAGTTTATGCATAATTCTGAAAAGTCATTTTTAAATTTCAGCATCAAATGTCTTGTGTTGAATTTGAAGATATTTAAATTGCAGTTCAGAAGTAATTATGAAGTATTTTGAAACATCATGTCTTCAGACCTCTTTAAAACTCACAATTTTCTTTTGTAGAGCTATTTTCAGAGCAATGTTTCTTAATATGAGTGATCTCACAAACTCCCTCTTATCTTGCTTAAAAATTATGGAGTCAATTTTCCACAATGATTTCTTTCTTAATCAAGAATGACCTTTTCTCATGGATGTGGGGTGCCCTCTTAGAGGCAGTCACAGTAGCTATAGGAGAACATAAGCCGCCTTATTTTTTTAAAGGAATGGATGGCTCAATCCTGTCAATACAGGTTGGCCTTCTCTTCAACTGACCCCCTTTTGTCTTTAATTTTGATATATATTTCTTGTAAATCTCTCATGTCACATGGTATGACATCATAACAGCCTTTGACGTCCTTCTGAACCTTTTAACGTTTTCATGATTAAAAGAACCATTATTCAATCTTTGTCTTCCCAAATTTAAAATCAAAGTAATTGTCTCTTTTTTTTTCTCCTCCTTTCCAGTTGTCTGGGATGGACCAGCAAATGATTCTTATGAAAACAGTCCATTGTTCTCAGTATCTTAAGAGCCATCATAAAATCTTTCATCTCTCTGCTTCAACTGTAGACACAGCAGACTTCTGTCTCTGAGCTGATCAGCTGCTATCTTGAAACAATATCACTCTCTCTCTGTGTTTTAAAATACAATTGTGTTGTGCCTTTGTGCCCCTGAAATCAATCCCCCAAAATAACTTTACTATGACATATAAATATGAAATACAGTTAAACATTAAACTAAAGATTAAACATAGCACATTCGTCACAAAGTACATTTGTCACATTATACCTGGTAAAATGAGGAAGGTCCTTCTGCGAGTAATCTAACAGGTCAACTCTAACATACATACAACTGTACAAAGTAAAAAAGGAAGAGCACAGTTACAGAGTGTAGGGCAAAAGTGGAAACAAATCAAACACAAAGCAAGGCAGCATTTGAGCACTCTTGTAGGGTTCCTTCAAGAGCTTGATGGTTGTGGGAAAGAAACTGTCTTCAAGCCTTTTGGTGCACACTTTCACACTCTTGACCCTTCTCCCCAATGGGAGAAGTGAGTGTGTCCAGGGTGTGATGCATCCTTCAGTATGTTGGCTGCCTTTCGAAGTCAGTGGGAGATGTAGACAAGGTGCATGGAATGGAGAAGAGGTCTGAATAATTATTGCACTGATTTACATTCACTGTCTTCTGCACTTATTTCAATTTATACAGAGCTTAATGGTTGGTTTGGACATGAGAGGCCAGCAAACCCATTATTCTATGACGTGGTTTCTAATTTGTCTGTTAGGTCAGAATTGATAACTGAAACAGTCTTGTCTGATGTGATGAAGAACACTTTTGATCTTTAAATATCTGATTATTCACTACAAAAACTGTCAGTGAATTTACAACAAAGTTTGGAGATGCCTCTCAGATATTTGATGAATAATCCACATGTTATCTTGTGAAATGGACATTGTTCTTCTAATATTAGGGTTAAGGCATGATATTGGGTTGTGACAGGGATCATGACCTGATAATGCGAATATTAGCCCAAAGAGTATTCCATCTTTCATATAAGAGCACAAGAGACATCTTCTCTTTCCATCATTTGATATCTTTGTGCCTCAAATCAATGTTTCCACACAATCTGCATATCTTCTAATTGTGTTATTGCCAAAAAGTCAATCATACCAGTTTTGAATTATTGACTCAATGTCCATGGCCAGCTGTAATAGACCTTCAAAGATTTACAATCTTCTTTGCAAAGACTTTTATCTACTAGGTTATAAATTATAGAGCCTTTTTATTTTTCTGAGATTATGCCTTTAGTTCTAAAGTCAAACTTTTTCATCTTTAGCCTGTCAATTCTTTTGAAAATTTTGTTTGTCTCAATGAGATTGACTGTTTTTCTCCAAAAATCTTGAGTACAGCTTTGTTATAGATTTTGTGGTGTTAGCACACGAACTGTTTTTAGAAATGTGACATTACTTTCTTGCACTAACTGCAACTGCAAATATCTGTATTTATCTGTCCTTTTTCATGTTGTACCACTTTTTCTGTGCTGGAATATTGTAGTAATTTAATAGAATCTATTAAAGTTGTGTCTATATCATACGTGTGCAGCTGCAGCAAGTAAGAATTTTAGTACATCTGTACTTAGGAGTCATCAAAATTCTGATGCCTTGCCGTTTGGCGTGGGCGATCATGTCTCTCCATCCATCATGATATCTAACTCTCCAAGTTGTAGTTATTGCCTCTCCTGTTCTCCTTTGTTGATCTGAGACTGTAGTCAATATTGAGTTTATGATTATACAAGGGTAAAGTACTGAAGTGGTTTCCTGTTGCCTTCTTCAGTTGCACTATCCATACTGGATGGGTAAGTCTGGCCATTGATCAGCAGATTCATCTGCCAGGCATTTTTAGTTGCAACCGTAAATTCAAATTTGGGGAATCTGCTTGAAAAACCATCCACCATCTACAATCCATGCCTTCATGTAACCCTGATTGGCAGGCTAAACAAGTTGTCCAAGGCTTGCTTACCTGAAGGTTGTAGGAAAGTAGGAGCGCCTTACACCTCCTTTATCTGAGCAATCGGACAGCACCAACACTTCGGAGTATGACAATTAAATTCTCATTGCTCATTGTAATTAATATCAGTCAACTGGTGATGTTGCAGTACTTATTTCAGAAAAACCTAGTCATCCAAAGAGATGATTTGAAATTGCATTGTAATTGCTATGGAATTCAAAATCAGATTACAAATCTGGAATTGGGGTTGGAGAAACGTAGGCATTCTAAGTAAAGAACAATAATGAAGCTCACAAATGTCTGAATTTGCACCTGGTTCTTGATGACCTTACCCAATCTGTGTGTGGCACAGCAATGTGATTTGTCTCTTATGTAGTCTCGCCACTGCATTATTCAGAGAAAATTAGGATGGACAATTAGTGCTAGCCTTGACGTGAACATCCACAACCCGAGAAACAAATACCACATATACTCGTGTAAAAGTTTGTGTTTTTGGACTATTTTTAATGTGAAATTTATGGGGTCAACTATTACGTGGATACTACTTCTTAGGCGTAGAAATTCACACTAGAATCCAAACTGCTATGTCAGTAGCAGCAGTACAAATGATCTGTAAATGAATAAATGTATTGAAGTAATAATAGAGAGTGAGAACTTGTCCCTCGAGCAGATGCTGCTCTGTGGTGCGTTTGAGGTGGGTGCATGGCGACATTGGTAACTGGTTGCGAATTTCAACATTGTGCAACAATTATATCACTGTAGCATTTGCATTCTCAACTAAATCTGCACATCCACACTGTGAAATTACATCTCAGCACCCACCTGTTGCATGCCCCACAGCTGAAAAGCATTCTACTCATAAGGATGAATCACACCTCCCTCACTGGTTTCAGCACCAACAGGAAAGATACTGTGAGGATGCCCATGAAGAAACAGAAACAATTTTAAAGGGATAGTAAATAAAGCTATCGACATTAAGCAAAACTACTAACAAAAACAAGCAAGGTATGTAAGCAGACCATGTTTTCTCTTGCTCTTATACCCTGAAACTGTGAATGCTTTAGATCAGTGGTTTTCAAACCTTTTCTTTCTATTCACATATCACCTTGAGCAATCCCTATGCCATAGGTGCTCTGTAATTAGTAAGGGATTACTTAAGGTGGTATGTGGGTGGAAAGAAAAGGTTTGAAAACCACTGTTTTAATTATCCCTCATTGACTCATTATGTGCACGGTTTCATCACTCCAAAGGAAATAGGCCAATGACCATTTTTCTCAAGCAAATTATTCTAGTAAAAATTGGATCTAGACCAGTGCTTCTCAACCTTCCTTCCAACTCACCTACCACCTTAAGAATGTGTTGCCTGCCTGGTGCCCAGGTTTGAGCTATCTTATCTGACCTGCAGAAAAATTTGCAATGGGAGGGGTAAGATCCAGTTGTCATGGTCCATGTGGGGACCAACGACACAGGTGAAACAAAGAAAGAGGTTCTGCGAAGCGAATTTGAGGAGCCAGGGACCAAATTAGAAAGCAGAACCAAAAAGGTGGTAATATCTGGATTGCTACCCGAGCCACCTACAAATTAGCACAGGGTCCAGTAGATTAGAGAGTTAAAGGTGTGGCTCAAGGATTGGTGTGGGAGAAGTGGGTTCCAATTCATGGGAAATTACCACAAGTGTTGGGGAAGGAAGTGGAGAGGCTCTATATCACACATGTCAAACTATGGCCCGCGGGCCAAATTTGGCCCGTGATATAATTATATTTGGCCCACAAAATCATTTCAAAAATGTATTAGAGGTGGCCCGCTGGCCGCCGCGCCAGTATAGCGCATGCACAGCTAATACTATAAATCCCAGAATGCATTGGCGTCAGCCCGCTAATCGCCCCCACCTCCTCTTTACGTTGCAGGGTCTCACCGTGGACTCTGGTTTTGGGGCCTGGCCGGTGTCCGGGGAAGCCAAGGCCGCTTCCCAGCGCCCTGAACCGGAGGCCTCGGGCCTGACCTCGCCAGGACCGTTGCCCACTCCCCCTCCCTGCCGCAGGCCGACCCGCGACTGAATAGTAAAGGGAAAAAAATCACTGATGAAGTTGCCTATAGGTCAACTAACAATAGCATTACCGTGGCTCAGGCAATAAACTAGAAATATCAGAGGCATGTAAAGATGGAACAGAAGATATCGTGGTGGATTTTGTCATGCACATAGATTGGATAAATTAGGTTGGTTGTGGCAATCTTGACGAGGACTTCATGGAATGCATATGTGATACTTTTCTTAAATAGCATGTTACTGAACCTAGATGCCGAGATGCCGCCCTGCAGCGAGAGCCGATGCCTCCGCACTGTCATTGTCCAACCCGATCGCCCGCAAACCCCGCCCTCCCGCACACAGGCCTGAGTAAGTATTATGAACTTTAATCTCAGGATAAAACGATCTTCCAATAGTTTCATGTCACAGTGATAAATATATTCCTGGTTAAAAATGGTCCTGCACCTGGATACAAGCTCATTAGGCATAAAACTTGAAAAGTGTGTAAATCAAAGGATATCTGTACCAATGGAAAAAGGGCATGGCAAATAACCCTGCTAGAGTTCATGCCCACAATCAGTCACCCATTTAATTGTTTCAGGAATCATGTTATTCTCCCACATTCTCAATAGCCCTCAGATTTTACTATTCGACAGCACACTAGCAATATTTGACAAATCCTGTATAGAGAAATATTATTTATTGAATATTTTATTTCTCATTTGTTAATGCTTCTTGAAAGAGTTTATCCAAAACTATTATTAAACATTTATTTTAATAAGAAAAAGTTTAACATTACATATGTTGAAAGATATGTTGTTGAAAATTTTCAATAAATATTTAGTTCAGCCCTCGACTTAGTCCAAGTTTTTAATTTTGGCCCTCCGTGAATTTGAGTTTGACACCCCTGCTCTATATGAACCATGATGGGACCTGGATCCCGATGAGTCACGTAATTAGGACTGTGGACAGGGCTTTAAACTAAATAGTAGGGGGTGGGCTCAACACATTGGAGAGGGATGGATCAAGTAAAAGAGAGGGTGGATAAAATAAAAGCAAAAATAAAAAAAGCAAAGCAAGAATGGAGGGGATAAAAGGTCAAGTGCAAAAGAGGCAAAAGTTATCAGATTTTAAAAGCACAAGGGGTCCAAATGCCCATAATATTTGAAACAACATCAGTGAACTTATGGCACAAATCAGTACAAAGGGATATGATTTTGTGACCATTACAGAAATGGGGTTACAGGTGGAGAGAGTGAAATATCCAAGGATATCAGGTAATAAGAAAGGACAGGCAGGAAGGAAAGGATAGTGGAAGAGTAAAAGATGGGATCTGGGCAATAGTGAGAGATGCTGTAGCATCTAATGAGCAAGATGCTGAGTTTCTTTTGTTAGAGATTTGGAATAGTAAAGGGAAAAAAATCACTGATGAAGTTGCCTATAGGTCAACTAACAATAACATTACTGTGGCTCAGGCAATAAACTAGAAATATCAGAGGCATGTAAAGATGGAACAGAAGATATCGTGGTGGATTTTGTCATGCACATAGATTGGATAAATTAGGTTGGTTGTGGCAATCTTGACGAGGACTTCATGGAATGCATATGTGATACTTTTCTTAAATAGCATGTTACTGAACCTACAAGGGGGCGTACAATCTTGGATCTCATCCCGTGCAACGAGGCAGGTAAAATTAGCAATCTTGTAGCTAGGGATCCTCTTGGAAAGAGTGATGACTGTATGATCATGCAAAAGGAGGGTACAATAGTTCCTTCTAAAACAACTGTGTTATGCCTTTAAAAAAAAAGTAAACTACAAGGGGTTGGAGGAGGAGTTGGCTAGGGTGGACTGGGAACACTGGCTGTATGGAGGGATGGTTGAGGAATAGTGGAGGGCTTTCAAATAAATTTTTCACTGTGCTCCACAAAATTCCATTTAAAAGTAAGGGTAGCCTCGGAAATCAAAGAAGAAAGCAAAGTAAAAGCTCATGCCCACATAGTCACCAAGAGCAGTGGGAACTAGAAGATTGGGAATACTTTAAGAAGCAACAAGGAACTATGAAGCGAGAAATAAAGAGAGGGAAGGCAGACGATGAAAAAAGATTAGCACGAAACCTAACATTCGACAGTAAAAGATTTTAAAATTATATTAAGTGCAAAAGGGTGGCTAAAGTGAAGAATGGCCCCTTGGAGAATGAGAAGGGAGAATTAATATTGGGTAATGAGGCTTTGAATAACTATTCACGATGGAGCGCATGTCGAACATTCCAAAGATAGATGTTATAGGCGTAATGGGAGGTAAGCACCTGGATCTAATTGTTATCACAAAAGAGGTCATACTCCTAAAACTTGAGGGTCTAAAGATAGATAAATCCCCTGATCTTGATGGAATACATCCTGGGGTACCGAAAGAAATGACAGAAGTTATAGTCAAGACTTTGGTGATAATTTACAAAAATTCTCTGGATTCGGAGCAGGTCCTGGTGGATTAGAACACAGTGAATATCACACCACTATTCAGAAAAAGGATATAGGCAAAAGGCAAGGAACTATAGGCCAGTTAGTTATCATCTGTAGTTGGGACAATGCTTGAAACTATTATTAAAGAAAGAAAAATAGCAAGACATCTGGAGTGAAATCAGGCAGACGCAGCATGGATTCAAGTAAAGGCAAGTCCTGATTGACAAATTTACTGGAGTTCTTTGAGGATATAACTAATACGATTGATAGGTAGAAAGGAACAGTTGAGGATTGTTTACCTGCATTTCCAGAAGATGCCACATAAAAGATATACAGAAGATGATGTATGAGGTGGGGGCTGATGTATTAGCACGGATAGAGGACTAGTTAATAGAAAGCAGAGTGTTGGGGTACAGGGGTGTTTTCCTGTTGGCATTCGGTGGTGAGCGGGGTGCCGTAGGAATTGGTTCTGGGTCTGCAACTGTTCACGATATACATAAACGACCTGGAAGCGGAGACAAATAGTATGTATTTAAGTTTGCCGAATGCACTAAATTGAGTGGAAAAGCAAATTGTTGCAGGGGATAGAGAGAGTCTGCAGAGAGATATAGATAGGTTAAATGAGTGGGCAAAGGACTGACATATGTGAGGTTATGCACTTAGGAAGGAAAAATGGAAGATCAAATATTATTTAAATGTCAAGTGACTGTAGCTTGAAGGACTTGGGAGTGCTTGTGTATAAATTGCAAAGGTTTGGCTTGCAGATGGAGTAAGCTATCAAGAAGGCAAATGAAATGTCAGCCTTCATTGCTAGAAAGATTAAATTTAAGAGCAGGGAGGTTATGCTGCGACTGTAGAAGGATCTAGCGAGGCCGATCTGGAGCATTGTGTGCAGTTCTGGTCTCCTGACTTGAGGAAGGAATTACTGGCTTTGGTAGCAGAGGAGAGGAAGTTCACCAGAATGATTCCAGAGATGAACAGATAAGACTATGAGGAGAGATTGAGTCACCTGGGACTGCTTTTCTGGAATTTAGACGAGAGGATGTCTTGTAGAAACATAAAATTAAGAAAGGCAGAGTTAAGATAGAGCTAGATAAGTAGTTTCCTTTGGTGGGGGAGACCAGAACTAGGGAGCATAGCTCAAGCTTCAGGGTAGGAGATTTAAGACAGAGATGACGAGGGACAGCTTTACCCAGTGGATGGCAAATCTGTGAAATTTAGTACCCATTGAAGCAGTGGAGGTGACCTCAGTAAGACAAGGTTGGATAGAATTTTACCCAGCAAGGGAATTAAGGGATATGGGGAAATGCAGGTAGATGGAGATGAACCTTTCATCAGATCACCGATGATCTTATTGAATGGCAGAGCACTCTTGATGGGCCAAAAGACCTACTCCTGGTCCTATTTTTTCTGTTCTTATGGTCTTCGAGGTCTCTTCTTCATACCTTGAAGAAAGGCTCAGGCCCGAAATATTGGTTATATAACTTCCTAGGGATGTGCGAGACCGGCTGAGTTCCTCCAACATTTTTCTTATTTGTTTTGATTTCCAGCACACTAGAAGCCAATTCTGGCCACTTGTCTGTCCAATTACACCCAAATTAACCAACAACTCTGTACATTCTGAAGGGTGGGAGGAAACTGGAGCACCCAGAGGAGAACATATGAACTATTTACGGAATCATTATTCTGAATTATGATCCAACTATGTATAAGGTTTGTTCAATGCCCAATTCTGAAAGATTCATCAACACTTATTTACTACTCTACTTTGAAATAAGTAATAAAATTATACTGATCATCAACTATTTACAAACAGAAATTATATCATCATTTATCTCCTTATAGATGTAAAATTATACAACTCACTAGTCATTTCAAGTTAAAAATGGACAGTTATAAATCTGATCATTTATAAATTTACTATAATTTACTTTTATCCTTCTTGACTGGAAAACTCTTTACTAATGACCTGTACTTAACATTTTTGAGGAGACTACTTCAGGCGTTAGTGATTCCAGTAGATCACCTCTTTATATGTCTCATACAGATTTGGTCTGGCTCTATTCTACAATTGTTGTGTGAGCATAATTATCTTCATTACCCTGAATACATTGTAATATTGCTTTATAATCATCTCTAATTAATAAGTAGGGCAGATAGAATTATACACTGTATTTGATGCACAACTAAACATCACAAACTCAATGATAATTGTTGTTACTTTTAAGTAATTAGGAAGGCAAATACTACATGATGGATGAGAGGTGATTAATACAGGTATTTAAGGTTATGAGGGGCTTTGATAGGATGGAGAGTCAACACCTATTTTCTTGGGATGAGAATAGCAAATACCAGGGAACATGTGCTTAAGGTGAGTGGAGGTATCTTATGAGAAGATATCAGAGGGTTTTAAAATAGAGAGTGGTGGGTGCCTGGGATTCATTGCAAGGGTGGTGTTGGAGGTTGTACAATAGGGACATTTAAAAGGCTCCTTGGTATATGGGCATAAGAAAAATGGATGGTTATGGGTGTGAGGCATGGAAAAAATAGATTGTTGTGGGGTCGGTTCGCAAAGTATCATGGGCTGAAGGGTCTGCACTGACTTGTAATATTGTAAGCTTTAGTTCTAAGTATTCTACCTGGAGGCCAGTGACTAGTGGAGTGCTGCAGGGACTCCTGCTCTGTGTGATTTTTATTAAATTGCCTGGATGAAGAGGTGGAAGGAAGGTCAGTAAATTTGCAGATAATATGAAGGCTGGAGGATTTTTTGATTGAGATGAGTGTTGTCAAAGGTTACAAGAGGATATAGACAGGATCCAGAGTTGGGCAGAAAAGTGACAGATATATTTCAACCCAGGAAAGTGTAAGGTGATGGATTTTGAAAGGACAAACCAGAAAACTGTGTACAGTGTTAATGGTTGGTTACTTAAGAGTGTGGATGAACAGAGGGACCTTGGGGTCCAAATTCATGCATCACTCAAGGTTGCCACAGGTTGATATGATAGTTAAGAAGTTTATGTGATGCTGGGCTTAATTAATGGGGGATTGAATTCAAGAATAGAAATGTCATGTTGGAACTCTACAATTCTCTTGTGGGACTATACTTGGAATATTGTGTTCAGTTCTGGTCATCTCATGACAGGAAGGATGTGGAAGCTATGGAGAGAGTGGATAGAAGATTTACCTGGATTGTTAAATAAGTCTTATGAGACAAGGTTAGCAGAGCTGGAACCTTTCTCTTTGGAGCACAGAAGGATGAGTGGAAACTTAATAGTGGTCCACAAAATTATGAGAGACATAGATACGGTGGACAGCCAACGACTGTTTCCCATGACAGGTATAGCAAACACCAGAGGACACATGTACAAGTTGAAGGGAAAGAAGTTTAGGGGAGTCATCAGGGGAAAATTTTTATGCAGAGAGTTGTTGGTACCTGGAATGGCTTTCCAGGGGTGATGGTGGAGGCTGAAACATTAGTAGCATTTAAGAGACTGTTAGACAGACACATGGATGGAAGGAAAATAGAGGGTTATGACATAAGGAGGGTTTAGTACTTTTTTTAAAGGAATATATGGATCAATACAACATCGAGAGCTGAAGGGCCTATACAGTGTAGCTGTATTATTCTATGTTATATATTGCATATAAGCTTTCATTGCAAGAGGATTGAAACATGAATAAAGATGTCTTCCTGAAATTATAGAGCCCTGGTGAGAAGTCTGCCTATCCAAGGAAGGGCGTATTTGTGGAAGAGGGAACTAAATGAAGATGTATCAGAATGATTCCTGAACAAGGGGTTGCACTTTCCTAGGGGGTTGAAATGATTGCATGCAAATAATCACAACACATGGATGATGTTTCCACTGACTGGGGTGTTTAAAGACAGGGGACACAATTCCTTCCCAAATTAGAGAATGTCCACAGTTTGGAAGGAGGCTGACTTCATGGTTAATGGCAAGATTCTTTCACAGTGCAGAAGAACTGATAGACCTCGGGGGTTCAAATCCACAGATCTCTCAATGAAGATGGGGTAGTTAAGAAGGCTTAGGGTATGCTGGGCTTCATAGTTGGGGCGTGGGGATGGGGTACAAGAGTCATGAGGCAATGTTGCAATCTATAAAACTCTGGTTAGACAACATTTGGAATATTGCATTCAGTTCTCGCTCCTCAATCACAGGAAGGATGTGGAAACTATGGAGAAGGTGTGGGGAAGATCTACCAGGATATGCCTGGATTGGAGAATGTGTCTTATGAGGCAAGGCTTACAGAGCAAGGGCCTTTCCCTTTGCAGACAAGAAGGGTGAGAGTTAATAGAGATTATGAGAGAGGTAGATAGGGTCGATAAGCCAGCACATTTTTACTGAGGCGAGAGAAGCAAATTCCAGAGGACATGTAAATAAGGTGAGCTGAGGAAAGTTTAGAGAAGATGTCAGGGGTATTACTCAAGGAGAAGGGAGAGCCTGGAATGTATTGCCAGGAGTAGTGGTAGAGGATGGTACAATAGGAACATTTGAAAGACTCTTAGGCAGGCAGATGGATGCAGGAAAAACAGAGGGTTATTGCTGTGAAGTTGGGAAGGTTTATTTTGTTGAGTAGGTTTACATAGGTCAGCATTACATTGAGGGTTGAAAGGCCTGTAGTGTGCTGTAATGTTCTATGTTCTCTGAGACTATTCATTCCATCACCCCTCTCCCATAACCCTGAATGTTTGGTCCTTTCATCCTGAACACTACAATCAATTTTACATCCATTGTTTTTCCCCCAACTAGAATATTTGATTCCAAACACTCACATACTAAGAAGTTCTCAAATGACTTTTGATTCTTTCGGTAAAGATCTTCCTTCTATGTTCCAATTGTCCTTGACCAGTCAACCAATGAGAACGAGCTGTCAATGCTTTAAATCCAGCACTGTCTGGAAGGCATTTACATATTGTCCCCACATCTGCATGGGTTCTCCCTGGGTGCTCTGGTTTACTCCCACCCTTCAGAAACATGTGGAGTTTAAGTTAATTTTGGTGTAATTAGGTGGCACAGGTTTAAATGGCCAGAATTAGCTTCTACCGTGCTGTAAATAAAAGTAAAAAATAAAAATTTTATTGTTGTCATGTAAAAGTGAATGGTCACAGTCTTTTTCCCAGTGTAGATGATTCTAGAATAAGAGGGCCATCGGTTCAAGCTGAGAAGGGAGAGATTTAAAAGAGACTTGATAGATAACCATAGTAACCCTATTTGCCTGTGTTAATTCCCTCTCACTCTGAAGCTTGTTACATCCTGCCTATTGCCTTCCTATGTGTTCTGTTCAACATCAGCAGGAGAACCTCAAATGTGACTAAACCGCTCACCATTGGACCTTAACCTTCATATTCTCTGTGTCTTTTGACAAAACCTGGTGATCCACTCGCATTGTTATAACTTGATTCACTGGGGATATTTTTGTAATATCTTTTGACCCTGAAAGCCCCATATCATTCTACCCAGCTACAACAACCAATCTTCCTTCATTCAAAGTATAATTATTAATTTTAATATATTTTAATCCAAGTGTTCTTGCTTGCATTTCTAGCCACCCCCTTTTTTCTTTTTTACCAAGCAATCAATATTCCTTTGCAGGTTTCCTTGGTCCTCAAGAATTATTTACACAGCAGTTAAGTTGATTAAAGAACAATCTGATTACTATGGATTTATTTTATGGAGAGATTGAAGGCTTTACAATAAATTTAATATCTTAAGTTAATGGTTGAATGAACTGCCCCAGGGCAGAGCTGAACCACACAGGGCAAAGAAGGTTCACGTCAATGCTGCCTCCTCCAAGTGAAGACAGCTAGATACCAGATGGACTGCTGCCATGGTCTTCGGGCACAAGATGGGATAATTCAGAATACTATAATTTTTACTCATGAGATGTGCACATTTACACTTCATTCTTCATTTCCCACTCATCTGTGTGGCTGGTCAGGTAATCAAGAAGGCAAATGGCATGTTGCTGATCAACATGAGTTTATTGTCATATGCATTGTACAATGTACATTTGCACCAAAATTCTGACTTGGCCTGGATTGCTCAAGAGATTGAATTGAAGAGCAGGGAGGTTCTGTTGCAACACTGCAACAGACAGGTAAGTCCGCATCAGGAGTACAGTTCTGGTCTCCTTGAGGAAGGTTTTGCTGGCTTTCAAAAGGTTCACCAGGTTGACTCTGGAAATGATGCAGAGATTGAGTAAGGGACTCTACTCAGTTGAGTTCAGAAGGATGAGGGGGAAGGTGCTTTCACACTGAGATCCCAGTGAATCGATGTGTTTAAAGCCAGGTCAGATCAGAGAGTTCACACTGAACCAAGAAATGCTGGTTCAGTATGACCTTTTACATAAGGACCCACATCCCAGTGACAAAGGAGCTAAGCCCTTGCAGCATTACAGCGTTAGCCTCCCAGAAAGGCGAGTAAGCCTTTTACACAGCATGAGCTCTGATGCAACCTACCTTAGCGGGTAAGTATGGAATAAAAATGACTCTCCTCATACCACGCTGGTTGTGTTCACACAAATGAGTGAAATGGGCAGTGTGAAAGCACCTTTAGAAACGCATGAGAGTATGAAAGAATAGGTACAATGGGAGCAGGGGAGTCATTACATTAGTAGGTGACTATAACTTGGAGATATAGCCACAAAATTCAGGCAATTAAGACTTAGATGAGGGGAAATGGCTTCTTCTAGAAACCAGAGAACCTGCAGAATTCTCTGCCCAAGGACGCGTAATGGCTGCTTTGTTGAATGCATTTAAGATGCAGATAGATGGATTTTGGAAGAATTGGGGAATTAAGGATTATGGTGAGCGGGTGGGAGTGGTGATGGGACCAGATCGGCCACAATCTTATTGGATAGCAGAGCAGACTCGACAGCTCAGATGGCCAACTCCTGCCTCCATTTCTTGTGTTATACCAGCAGGTGTTGACAATGAATCAAATTACTTTGGCTCTGGAGTTGCATTAAGGTTAAACTATATAATTACGGGAGATTTCTGACAGTGCTGTGGTTTTGTGGTTATTGTTGCTGACACTCCTATGGGTCACACAATGCTGTTGCCTCATTGTCCTGGAGAGCTGGGATCCATCTTGAGCTCTGGTATGGACCTTGTGAGTATGTACCTTCAGGCTCCTGTACTTCCTTCCTAGTGGTAACAGTAAGAAAAGGGCAGTGAGGGTCCTTTATGATGGAGGCTGCTTTATTTTCACACCACCTCTTAAAGATGTCTTTAATAGAGTGAAGATTAATGCCCATGATGGTGCTGGCTGAGTTTACAACCCTCTGTAGATTAGAGAATAAGAATAGAGAATAAAAATAGGATTAATGTAGGATGAGAGTAAATGTTTTGTAGATGGTTAAACAGTGGGATGGAAGGCCTCGTTCTGCGCTGTATCTCTCCATGCCTACATGATTTTTCCTGATTTATTCAAATCAATGAATTTAAATTCCTATCTGCCATGGTGGCATTCAAATTGGGAACTCTAGATTATGAATATAATGTTGTTAGCATTAACCTACCATGGTCAACAGGAAAGTACTATGACTGACAGTTCAGACTAACCAGTGTGAGCACATCAGCCACCTCCAGTATCCACCTCTTCTATCTCATTTTTCAACATTTGGAGGACAGAGATCCCTTCATGTTCCACGTTGATGACAAGGACAAAATTCCCCATCATTTTGTTTCATCTGTTAATGAATTTACAGGACACCTATCTGATTCAATTCAATACCATTGATTAACAAGTGAACATTATTTCCATGAGTATTTCTAGCATTTTATGATTTTGTTAATTATTATTCTATTGGACATAGCTGGGACTTGAGTAGTCACATGGAAAGGTAAACAACTTACAACTTTATTCTCTGGAATGTTAAAGAATGAAGGGAGATTTGATTAAAAGATAGAAAATTAGGAAAGGCATAGCTAGAGTAAATGCAAACAGGCTTTGCTGACTGAGATTGGGTGAAATGAGAATTAGATGACATGGGTTAAGGGTGAAAGGTGAGTGTCTAAATGAAACAAGAGAAAAGGACCTTGATCACATTATATTCAAAATTGTGTAGGACTGTGTGCTGGACAATGTGGAGATTAAGGAAGTGAAAATGTTGGATCTTCTTAAAAACATCAAGATTGACAAGTCCCTGGGGCCGGACACGATACACCCAAGGCTGCTGTGGGAAGTGAGAGAAGAGATAGCTGTGGCAGTAGCTATGATCTATGAATCCTCTTTGGCTGCAGGGGAGGTCCCTTTTTTTAAAAAAAGGTAATAGGGAGAATCCTGGGAATTATAGACTGGCAAGTCTTGCATCAGTGGTGTGCAAAAGTATGGACAGGATTCTTAGGATAGGATCTATGAGCATTTGGAGAAGTCCAGTCTACTCAAGGATAGTCAGCCTGGCTTTGTGAAGGGAAGGTCATGCCTCACAAGTCTAAATGAGATTTTTGAGGAGGTGACAAAAGAATTTGGTGAGAGTAGGGCAGTAGATGTTATCTATATAGAATTTAGAAAGGTATTTGACAAGGTCCCCCATGAGAGACTCATCCAGAAAGTTATGAGGCATGAGATCAGTAGAACCTTAGCTGTGTGGATTTTAAAAATCAGTTTGTAGAAAGAAAGCAGAGAGTAGTAGTGGAAGGAAAGTATTCTTCCTTGAGGTCATTGTCTAGTGGAGTTCTGCAAGGATCTGTTCTTTATGATTTTTATCGATGACCTGGATGAAGAGGTGGAAGGATGTATCAGTAGGTTTGTGGTTGACATGAAGGTTAGTGTAGTTGTGGATGGAGCTGAAGGTTACAAGATGACATAGACAGGATTCAGAGTTGGATAGAAAGTAGCAGATGAATTTCAATCCAGATAAGTGTGAGTCGATGCATTTTGGAAGGACAAAGCAGAAGGCTGGGTACAGGGTTAATGGTTGGTTACTTAAGAGTATGGATGAACAGAGGGACCTTGGGGTTCAAATCCATTTATCCCTCAAGGTAGCCACACAGGTTGATAGGATAGTTAAGAAGGACTAAGGGGTGCTGGGCTTCATTAATAGGAGGATTCATTTCTGGAGTAGAGAGATCAACTCTACAAATCTCTGATGAGACCACACTTAGAGTATTGTGTTCAGTTCTGGTTACCTCATTATAGGAAGGATGTGGAAACTATGGAGACGGTAAAGAGGAGATTTACTAGGATGTTGTCTTGTTTGGGAAACGAGTCTTATGATGCAAGGTCAGCAGAGCTGGGACATTTTCTCTTGGAGCTTAGAAGGATGGAAGGAGACTTGATAGAGGTCTACAAGATTATGAGAGGCATAGATAGGGTGAATAGCCAGCACTTGTTTCCCAGGGCAGGATCAACAAACACCAGAGGACATAAGTAGAAAGTTAAGGGAGGGAAGTTTAGGGGAGACATCGGGTAAGATTTTTAAACAGTGTTGTGGGGACCTGGAGTACCTTGCCAGGGATGGTAGTGGAGGTTGAAACATTGGTGGCATTTAAGAGACTCTTAGACAGACACAGGGATGAAAGAAAAATAGAGGCCTATGGGGTAGGGAGGGTTTGGTAGTTTTTTTGGAAGGAATATATGGATCAGCTGATCATTGAGGACCTGTGCTGTGCTGCATTGTTCTATGAAACATTCGGGAGAACAAAATATACAGCGTTGTAGGTCAAATAGATGCAATTGGGCGCAAGAGGAGGCAGGGCTTGTTAATATAAAAGGGTGAGTAAATAAATATTCACAATCACAGAAGTCTAAAACAAAAATGGTGTTGCAAAAGTGCAGATGTGTTTGTCCACAGCAAATACCGGGGGCACTTGTTTCAGGTGAGTGGAGAGAAGTTTGGAGGAGACGTCAGAGCTAACTTTTCACACAGAGAGTGGTGGGAATGCATTGCTGAGGTGGTGATAGAGGCTGGTACAATAGGGACATTCAAAAGGCTCTTAGATGGGTACATGAGTGTAAGAAAAATATGAGGTAGGGGAAAAACAAGATATTTATCGAGTAACTTCGCAAAACATCATGGGCTCAAGGACCTGTAACGTTCTATGTTCGATGAGCAGTTTCCTCCCGGACAGCCTTAATCTGAACAGCATGAACATCCTAATTTTAGCTCTTTCCCCCCCCCCCCCCCCCCCCAATCCCCCTTGATCTGGGTCCATGGTTTCAATTGCATCTTTACTTGCTCCTTTTACTTTTCACTCTTGGCCTCCATTCCTCCATACACCTTCCAAGTGACCTCTACCTATCTCTTCACCTCTCCAACATCTGTCCAATACCCCAGACCCCTCTTGCCCCTGCCCCAGTTTCTTTACCTCTTGATAGACATGATATGACCCCCTTTTTGATTTTAGTCTCGATAAAGTAAGGAGTTTTTTTTAATTTTACCCTCACGTCTCCGTAGGTTTCCTCCCATCTTCCAAAAGTGTACGCCGATTGTAGGTGAATTGGGTATAATTAGGCTGCATGTCTAAATCCTTTTTCTTAAATTAAAAAAAATGAAAGGGTTCCAACCCAAAATGTTGACTGACCCTTCCCACCCATGGATACTCTCTGATCCATTGAGTCCCTCCAGCAGCTCATTGTTTGCTGTAGATTTTGTATCGTTATCACTTTGCTGTTTGTGGAAGCTTACTGTGCACAGTGTAGCTCGGGCAATTTCCACAGCTGTTTCACTTCTCTTTTCTATAGTCAGCCGACAAATACTTTGGGGTGTCCCAAAATTACAGTCAGTACTAAATAAACTCAATCTCTCTTTTTAACTCTGATAAATCAATGAGAATAGGCTAATAATAAGAGACTTCAATCTGCCATACCCAGACTGAAAAAATAATAATTTTTAGTCAATTTCTCAGCAGACAGTTTATCCAAAACATTATTATTTCAACCATGCAAGCAACCTCAGAGGCCCAGGATAGTATCACAGCTTTTAAGCCTTATTAGAATAACAATGCTCCTCATTGTTGGGAAGGAGATTTGCAGTGGAAGATTCCGACAGGCAAATGACAAGAAGGCAGTGTAGAATAGAAAATTGCTTAATAAACATGGTTCCACTTGAGACTGTTTCATTTGTTCTTGAAGTGACTACGAATTTGACAGGATGATTGTGAAATACTATAAATGTATTTTAAATCTGCACAGACTTTAATAAATATAACATGACACTTCCCATTGCTGAGCACCTTTGCTACGTCCATCGCAAGACCCAGTGACTGACCAGCCACTTTAATTCCACTGCCTAGCTTGTTGATATCTTTCCTGTAGTTAGGTGTCCAAAACTGTTCTGAATGCTCCAATTTTGGCCTCAACAATGCTTTGTACAACTTAAACATAACATCCCAACTCCTACACTCAATACTTTGAATGGTAATGTTTTCAAAAGCAAAGCCCTATCCACCAGTGATGTCACTTACAGAGAATGATGTGCCAGTATTCCCACCACATCTGCAAATGGAGAACGCGCACGTGATTGTGGATGCATGCACAGGAATCAACATTTTTTCAGGCTTCTCTGGGGCCACATTACTGACCTTAATCTTTCAGCATCAACCAAACCCAGTGCAATTACAACATTCTCAATAAAGGGATTCTGCTCAAAATGCTGACCTTTTTCTCCCACAGCTGCCGCTCGACTCGCTGAGTTCCTCCAGCAGATTGCATTTAGCTTCAGATCCCAGTATCTGCAGTCAACCATGCATCTAAAATCACAAGACTGCTACCTACCAAACTCAACTGTTCTCCCAGAGGAGGACAATCAAAAAGTAAACAGCGTCTGTCAAAGGTGAGAAGGGAAAGATTCCAAAAGGAGCTGAGGAGTACCTTTTTCCACACAGTGGGTATCTGGAATGAGCTGCCAGAGGAAGAACTAGAGGACAAGGGTTAAGGTTGAAGGGTAAGATGTTTAGGGAGGGAAACCTCTTACAGAGAGTGGAACGAGCTGCCAGCTGAAGTGGTGAATTTGAACTTGATTTTGACATTTAAGAAAGTTTGGCGTAAGTACATGAATGGGAGGGGTATGGGGAGCTATGATCCAGGTACAGGATCGCACAGACACCCATCACTCTCTGTGTGAAGAACTTTCCCCTCATGGTCCCCCTAAACTTTTTCCCCTTTCACCCTTAAACCATTCCTCTAGATTGTATCTCACCTACTCTCAGTGGGGAAAAAGCTTATCTACCTTTACTCTGTTCATCCTCCCTCATTATTTTAAATATCTCTATCAAATTTCCCCTCATTCTTCTATACTCCAAGGAATAAAGGCCTAAACTGTTTAACATTCAGTTCCTGAAGTCCCAGCAACATTCTAGTAGATCTTTGCACTCTTTCTATGTAATTGATATCTTTCCTGTAATTAAATGACCAAAACTACACTTGATATTACAAATATGGTCTCACCAATGTCTTGTACAACTTACCATAACATCCCAACTCCAGTGCTCAATACTTTGATTTATGAAGGCCAAAATTCCAAAAACTCTCTTTAAATCCTATCCACCACTTTCAGAAAATTATGAGGCTGTATTCCAGGGTCTCTCTGTTCTACCACATTCCTCAGTGACCTACCATTCACCTGGGGATCAGCCATGATCATGTTACCATCATCAATTCATCCTGGTGCACAAGTTCTGCTCCCCCGACCTGGAACATCTGGCAGTCAAGTGCCACCCATTCTACCTGCTGAAGGAGTTTGCTACCATCATCCTAGTCACGGTGCACATTTTGCTCCAGGCTGACACTGGAGGGACTGAGCCCCGTGACTATCAGCCATGAGACAGCACATCCTGATGCCTCCCCAGTCATTGTAGGGGACTTCAAGCCAACCTGAAGAAGACTCTTAACAAACTACCACCAAACACATCATGTGCGAGATCATTTTTGCGCCTGTGGCCACAGTGCTGCACCTGTTGCACAGGATTGCATCACCAATTAAAGTAACTGCAGCAGAGACTGTAACTCAACCACTACTGCACCATCATGAAGAACACCTACCAATCCATACCACAATTGCACCTTAGCAGGTCTGATCACCTGGCTCTACTTCTACTCCCAGCATACAAGCAGAAACTGAGGACTACAGCACCAGTAGTGGAAACGGCGAAGGTGTGATCGAGGAAAGTAGCAGAGTGTCTGCAGGATTGCTTTGAATCGGTGGAATGGACCATATTCAAGAACTCATCCTTCGACCTGAATGAATATGTAAAATGTCACCAACGTCATCATGGCCTGTGTGGGTGAGTGTGTGCATGCATGGACATACTGGGTGTTCCCCAACCAGAAGCCTTGGATAAATTAGAGAATTTGCAACATGCTGAGGGCAAGATTAAGGGAGCATGAGGCCAGGGATCCAAGTCTCTACAAAAGTTCAGGCATGACCCGTGGAAGGCTATCTCTGAAACAAAGTGGCAATTCTGGAGGAAGTTAGAGACAGATATTCACCAGCTATGGCAGCAAGTGCAGGCCATTACAGCCTACAAAGTGAGGGTGAGCACGCTAGATGGCTGTGATGCTTCATTACCCGATGAGCTGAACACCCAGGCCCACTTTGAGAAGGAGAACCCAACACTGCCTACAAGAATCCCTGCAAAGGCTGAAGACTCTGTGACATCGGTCTTTGAGGCCAACATCGGAGCATCATTCATGAGGGTGAACCCTCGCAAAGCATCAGGTCCTGGTCACAGTCCACATTTTGCCCCAGGCTAACATCAGGCTGGCACTGGAGGGACTGCGCCCTATGGCTATCAGTTAAAATGCAGTTCGATAAACGTTTTACAATGAAGGGTTATGGAGAGCAGGCTGGTAGGTGGAGCCGAGTCCACAGCCAGATCAACATGATCTTATTGAATGTCAGACAGGTTCGATGGGCTGGATGGCCAACTGCTGTACATTTCTTCTGATCTCTGTCACCCTGATCACCAGCTGAATAATGGTCATGAAATCTGTTCCCTCCACCTGAATTAGTAGGCAGGTCTCTGGAAGAGAATCTTTTCAAAAACAACACAGCTGCTTTCCCCTTCAAGAATATTCTGACCTTAGGAAGTCTACAATACTCCCCTGGGTCCCAAGTAAGTGTTAGGCTGATCTGAGCAGATCTCCTGGGCTTTAAGCTGCAGATCTACCTTCATTAAAATATAATTACGAACAGCCTGTAAAGCAGAATGAAGATGTTCCTCCTGTATAATGGCCAGTCTCTGTTGGGGAAAAGCAAGCAGGCCTCACTTGAACTGTATTGAATTTTAGTGGGAATCTCAAGAAATGCCTGAGAAAGAACATACTGCTCTCAAGAAATGTTGAAAGACTGGAATGAGAGGAATCTTATATGGGGGGGGGGGATAAACTACAAGTCCTTGTGAGCTGTAAAATTCAAAGTGATGCCTTGGTTTCTCATGTGGGAAAATTGTTTTAAACCTACCAAAGAAAATGTGTCATGGTTATTAGAGTTTCATTGAACAAGATAACACAGGAACAGACTCTTTATCTCAGAAAGTCCACGCTGACCATGATGCCAATTTAAATCACATATCTGCTTGCTCATGGTCTATGCTTCTTGTCCATTAATGTTGCCATCTACAGTTACCTCGTGGTTAGCGCAACATTATTACAGGACCAGTGACCCAGGTTCAAATCCGATGCTGCCTGCAAGGAATTTGTATGTTTTCTCCATGTTGGCATAGGTTTTCCTCCCATGCTACAAGCATATGGGTTGTATGTTAATTAGGTGTAATTGGGCATCTTGTGGCCCAGAATGGCCTCTTCCCCTGATGTATGTCAAATTTAAAATTTAAATGCCTCTTGTATATTGCTTCCAATGCTTGCCCTGGCTGCCCATTCTAAGCACTCTGTGTAAAAATCCTACCTCACAAATATCCTTTAAAATTTCCACTTCTCACCTTAAAGCTATGCAGTCTGGTATTTTACATGTTCACCTTGGCTAAAAGGCACAGGCTATTGATCCCGTCTGTGCCTCTCATCATTTTATAAAATTCTATCAGGTTGCCCCTGAACCTCCACACTCCAGAAAAAGCAATCTTGCTTTGCCCATCCTCTCCTACTCTCCGACCAAGGCTACATCCTGGTGAACCTCTGCCACACTCTTTCCAGATCCTTCGTATCCTTCCTGTAATGGAGTGAGCAGAAATGCACTCAAATACTGCAAATGTGGCCAAACCAGAGTTCAACTTTTAGCCTTAACCCTCAACTGATGCTTACTGAAGGTCCTTTCAGCATTTATTTACAAGTAGATTGTTTTCTAAACAAAGTTGTTAGACACTATTATGTTGTTAATGGACTAATGTCATTGAATTTAACATTAAAAAAATTTGAAATGGGAAAATAAAACTGGCTCATTCAAGTTTCCTTTTGGAGTAACCAGACCATTTTGCAGCCACTGAGATAACTTCTGAATTGTGCCCATTGTTGTAATGTTGGCAGCACATAACCCATTTTAAAACTAATGAGCTCCCATGTAGTGTGCTTGTAATGGGGAAAATTATGCAATTTTGCTTGGTATAAATACTTGACAGCACCCCCAGAGAATAAATCACCTGGTCTTTATTGAGAAAGTACCATGGGACCTTAAATTTTCAGTGACTGAAAACCGAGAAGAGCCTTGCTTTAATGTTATATTCAAAAGACCTTGAAGGTGGTCAGGATAATTTATCGTGAGGCAGAAGATGAAAATGTCCCAGATTTGGGTTAAATAAACCATTTCATTATAATAGAATGGAAATTACACTGTGGTGGGGGGGGGGGGGGGTGGAAGACTGCCAACTGAATCTTTACCACATATCAACCTTGGGAATTTTATTGACGTATGACTAGGCAACTTAGGCCACTTATTTACTTGCCACTGAGGGAAGGGAACCTAAATTTATCGCTGTATTGCTGCATCCAACATAATTTTAACAAAATAATTCTGCTCCACAGTCAACTTTAACCTTTTTTAAATATTTTATTTTGGATTTTCAAAGACTCTTAACAACACATTCTTTCCCACACAATATAATTTACAATGTCCATCTTCCCCCCCCCCCCCCCTAAATTGCACAAATACAAAATCATATGAATACAGAAATACAAAAACTGCATAAATCCCGGTGAAATCCACGATCCCCCTCAAGGCTAGAGAACCCCAGGTGTCAAATAAAAATGGGTGGGGGAAAAAACACATTGCACCACATTCCCCAATTCACAGTCTGAAGCCCCTTTCACACTTGCATCGCACTAAATCAACCTTTCGGTATCCCGGAATAGGAATGGGGGTTTGGCCTTTCACTCTAGACCACTCCTAACCGAGACACTGAACGTTTTCACACTTGCAAGGGTTTATCCCCAGCGTTTTGTCTGTTCTACCTTTTATTAGAAGTGTCTGCAATGTTGCTGCCCATTTCACCCTTGCCTGATCTCAACGCCGGCGTCTGCAGATGCTATGGGTCAAGGCCAGCAATCCCTGGCATGAGATGACGCCATCTGATGCTGGCGTTGAGCAGCTTTTGCATTCACACTTGCCACTTTAAAGACCGATTGGCGTTCAATTCCTGGGATCACTGGCAAGTGTGAAAGGATCTTCAGTCATTTACTTATCAGGACAGATTGTTTATTTACTCTTATTCACTTATTCGGTGGGGGGGAGTTGGGGGGGGTGGGGAAGGAAACCTTTACCATTCTTCACTTGATTTTGAAAGAAAAAGTAGCAATAAATTAATTCTGGTTTCCAGCTAAAACATACAGCTTCATCACTCAGCTCCATCTGTCATGGGAATGGGAAGATGCAAACGACATTTGTAAAGATGCATTTTGCAACCTCTGGATGTTCCACAGGATTTTATAACCAGTGGGACATTTGAGTCACTGTCACAAAGTAAGACAAATGGTCATTAGTTTATGTGCAGCAAGCTCTTACAAGGGGTGATTATTTACTTATCTGTGAATGTTTATTCCTCGATCCTTTTATATTTATTATTTTTTTCTATCTTGACATATTATTGTAATTTAATTTATAATATTGCAGTTGGTGCATTTTACATTCTTTTTGCCTGGAGCAAATAAAAATGTTGGCATAACTGTACAATGTACATAGATATGGCAACAAATTCTCATAACCTATCAGATCACATATCATCATGAAAAAAATGATCCCAATTTAGTGATGTTTGGGCAACAATTGGCCAGAACAATGAGAAGAGCTCCTTTGGTCTTCAAAATAGTGCCATGAAGCACTTCTACTTCAGCACTGTTTGTGCCTCATGGGACAGTGTAGATTGAACACTGTTTTAACTTCTCTGATAGCCTTTCCAGTTCATGTTCCACTGACAATGTTATGTGATGCATGCTACTTTACAGTATATTGAGATTTTTTTTTGAAGTTTCTGATTGATTGGCTGCAATAAAAATTTTTGTGCAGATGACCAGGGTAATTATGGGTATGACAATAAACTCCTTATTATCACTGTAGACCTCAGCTGCTTCGTAGGGTAAACTGGCAAGTATCTTCTCTGGTGACCATGGAATTGAGGGGTGACTTTGAGGAACAGTTGATACCAGGACTGACTTCATTTCAAATAAATGTCAAGTGAATATATGTTTAATTTAGTATAAGAATTGAAATAAAATGCAATCAGTTGTAACAAACTTCAAATTATGTATAGAACCCTTCTAAAATTAATATTATTTACAACAAAGACCTCTTATAAAATAAGAATTGTGGAGCATATGTACGTTGTACAATGGATATGACAATACAAGATGAGTTGGATGGAAAGAGGGCATTTGATCCATTATACCAATCTGTGCCATTAAATAAAAGGTTATCCAAATGAATATTTGAGAGCCCTGCAAGTCTTGGTTCTTTAAGAACACATCAATTTCTGCCACCACCAGGACTTTGGACATTGAGTTCTACATTTCTACTTCCCTCTGGATGAAATTAAATTCCCACTTTTTTTTTCTATTCTGGTCTCTAATTATGAAAAAATCCATCATCTTGGTTTTTGCTTCCTCCATAAAAGAATTTTCTCTTTGCTATTTACTCAATCCAGGACCCACATGATTTGACACACCTTTATTAAGTCTCAAATGAAATGACCTTTAAGTCAACAATTTTCATTTGTTCTATTTTTTCCAGACCACTTGTGTGCATTCACAACATTACTGGTTAATGTTTGCAGTGGACTGATCATTCTCACCCATGGGTGCTCCTGACTTGGTAAGGCTCTCCAGCTTTTTGTTTTGCAGTAGAGCAATTTTTTTGTGGAAGTTCAAGTTCATTATCATCATACAACCTGACAAAGCAGCATTTCTCCAGGGCTATGTACACAATTTAATATAAATATAGAAATATTTTGAGTTGATTTACACTGGTTGAAGGATATTGTTTATCAGTCTCCCAGCCTGCAGGAAGAAGCTATTTAACACCCTGGTGGTCCTAATTTTGATCCTCCTGTACCTCCTTCTTGATGGTCGAGGGTCAGACATACTGTATGATGGATGGAAAGGGTCCTTTGACCCTGATTTAACCAAACTGCTAAATGGTGTCAATAGAGGAAAGGGAGACCAGAGTGAACTTGGTCATTTTGATATCATCTGTATTTACTTCGGGTCTGAAGGTTTCCATCTCCCATTCCACACAATGATGAAGCCAGATAGGATACTATCGATTGTGCTCAAGTAAAATGTTGTCAAGATGGGGACACTAGCCTTGCCTTCCTCAACCTCCTTTAAAAGTGTTGGCGCTGATGTGTCTTCCCTGATAAATTTGGAAGTATTGTGGGTCCAGGATGCGTTGTCCTTTATATTGGACAGCAAGGAACTTTGTACTCTCCACGATGGAATGATTTTTCCCATTGCTCCTGCAAACCATGTTCACTCTTTACCTTTGGCACTACTTTAAGTGTTCACAAGGTAGTTTTCTTCCACATGCTGAAGATGTGGGTTGATAAGTTCATTGTCCATGGTAAATTGTTGCTAATATATATGCGAGTGAGTGGTAGAATTTGGTGGGGGAGCTCATGGAAATGTGGGGAGAGTAGAATGATCTTAGTGTTTGTCAGTGTAATCATGTGGTTGATGGTCAACATGCATTCACTGGGCTGAAGCATCTGTTTCTGGGTTGTATGACTATGCAAATGGTCTATGGTGGATGTCTAAAGATTCTATTTGGGCGTGCTCTCCAGTTAAGTGTGGAACTCCCCTCTACAAGTTCTTGCACACACAGTCACGCTGGTCTTCCTAAAGTTGTGGTTTATTCCTTTCCTGAGTTCACAGATATCCTTAGCAGAACATTTATTGTCATCAAGAGGCTCCAGACACATTTGGCAGAGTCTGACTGAGGAGGTGCCCAGTTTGCTAAGACAACATTTATTGCTAAACCACATTATGGTTAAGAAACAATAAGATTGCTGAGGATCAGAGATGGGAGAGACAAAAAATTATTTCCCGAAGGAACAAGAGTGAATGAGATATCCAGTAATTTGATGGCAACTATTTCTGAAACTAAGCACGTTATTCCCAATTAACTTACTTGAATTTAGATTTCCCAATTGCCAAAGTACGATGTGACTACATGTCTCCAGATCAAGTGTCTAGCTCTTTGATTAACAGTTCAGTCACTTAACCCCAGGGAGATATTGAACTGGAGGAAATGACTACATGAGATGCAATGATGTCGATCTTTATTACAGAAGACTGAATTCACTGCAGAGTTTTTTGGGCAAACAACCTTGGTGCTTTTGAAGGAACTAAGCTAATCCTAATTCTAGCAGACATTACAGAGATTTCCCAACTGTCAGGTTAAGGAGTGTAAAAGCTGGTAAGGTTGTCCCACCGTAATGAGCGGGAAAGGAGAATGAGAACAAGAAAATATTTGGATTCAAATGGGAGAGGTGAGAATGGCTTAAAAAAAAACAGGACTGATGAAGAGAGAGAACATTTGGATCTGAAAAAAAAATTGAAATAGGAAGACAAGAGTCACCCAATACACGAACAGATCCTTCAGTGCCTCATGTCCTGGTCAATATAATGGAGACAAAGAACAGTAACCAAAGCAAATGAGAGCCGAGGTTTAGTTGAACAAAGACCACTGAAGACTAAAATGGAAATAGAAAAATCAATATCTGGAGATAATGTATTCAAATGCAATCAGTGAAAAGAGTTATGTAAATATATTGAAAATAAAATGGGAAGATAAAAGCACAAAACGTGTAATATGAAAACAAAAAAATAAAGACTAACTGTTGAGGATTACATTAATGAAAAGCAATTAGAGAAAAATATAGTGGAACTGAATTTCAAAAGAGAATAAGTGACAAGGAGATGTACAAAATGTAATGGAACACAATGCAAAGTAAGATGAAAAGGGATGAAGAAGAAAAGAGAATAAAGGTGAATAAAAAATACCACAAGGAAGGAAAATATGAATCTAACAGTGTGGGAAAGAGAAACCAAAATTGTGGACAGATTTAAAGAATTTTCATTGATAAAAATTTAAAATGATAAGTCAGTGGTTCTCAACCTTTTTCTTTCTATTCACATACCACTTTAAGTAATCCTTGTGCCATCGGTGCTCTGTGATTAGTAAGGGATTGCTTAAGGTGGTATGTGAGTGGAAAGGGAAGGTTGAGAATCCCTGCTCTAGACCCAATTGTTAGTGAAATATTTTGCTTGAGAAAAATTGTCATTGCCCCATTTCCTTTGGAGTTATGAAAGTGTGCACATAACAAGTCAATTAGGAACGATTTATTTCCATCCACATACCACCTTAAGTAATCACAGAGCACCAATGGCATAGGGAAAAATTAAAGTGGTATGTGAGTGGAAAGAAAAAGGTTGAGAACCACTGCAGTAAATACTTTTGAAGAGAATGAACTGGTGTCAGGATCTCTTTCATATACGTCCTCAAGACAAAGCAATGTACTCAACCTTATTATTCTGATAATCATTTCAAATTTGTCATTTACACTACAAAGTACATATTCATTCAATTTCTTACGCACTGCAGCCAACCAGCTACCTCATGATAAAATGGAAATTGTACACATTAAATTAAAAATAGATAATAAAAACAAAAGGTAGGTATTATTATTAAATATCAATAAGTTCACTGTACACCCACCTCTCCAACTCCATCTATAAATTTATGGATAGACCACTGCTGGAGGCAGAACCTCTAACAGTGACAAGTTGGAGTATAGAAGGGAGATTGAAGTATTAATGGCTTGATGCCAGGACAACAAACTCTCCCTCAATGTCAGCAAGATAAAGGAAATGGTTATAAGATTTCTGGAAGAGAAGTAGAGCTCATTCCCTTGCAAGATCACAATCTCCACCCCCCTCTCATCGAGTGTAAGATCACACATCAACAGATTAGAGTCAAAGAGTCATACACCATAGAGCCAGGCCATTTGGCCGAAGTTACCCATTCTGAACAAGACCTAGAACTACATTTTCCCATAACCCTGAAAAATCCAACCCATCCATATTTTTTTTTTCATAAACGTTGTCAATGTACCTGCCTCAACCACCTCCCTTGGTAACCCATTCTATACATCCACCACCCATTGAGTTTTAAAAAAAAGTTACCCCTCTTGTTCCTTTTATATTTCTCCCCTCTCACTTTAAATCTTTATCTTCTGGTTATCAATTTCCCTACACTGGGCATGCTTTTGTACATGTCTATGAGATTGCCCTTCATATTCATATGCTCCAAGGAATAAAGTCAGCGCCTGCTCAGCCTTTCCTGATAATTCAGGTCCTGTCTTAATGACCATAGTTGTCCATGCCCCTCCCATCCATGTGCCTATCCAAATTTTTATTAAATATCAAAATTGAACCCACATTCCCACTTCAACTGACAGCTCATTCCACACTTTCTTTGTGAAGAACCTCCCCTGAATGATACCTATAAACATTGCACTTTTCATCCTTAACCCATGGCCTCTAGTTCTGTCCTCACCCATCTTTAATGGAAAAAAGCCTGCTTGAATTTATTGCTATAGATACTCCTCATAATTGTATTCTTCTTTGGCTTGGCTTCGCGGACGAAGATTTATGGAGGGGGTAAAAAGTCCACCATTTCATCAGATGCAAGGATCGACAATGAGATAGACAACAGACTCGCCAAGGCAAATAGCACCTTTGGAAGACTACACAAAAGAGTCTGGAAAAACAACCAACTGAAAAACCTCATAATTGTATACACCTCTATCAAATCTCAATTCATCCTTCCATTGAATAAAGTCCTAATCTGCTTCACCTTTCCCTGTAACTCAGTTTCTCAAGCTCCAGCAACATCCTTGTAAATATTTTCCTGTATTCTTCTGCCTTTGTATAATAAAGCTGGTAGTAGTGACCTTGTAACTGAAAATAAGGAGAAGGAGACAAATTGAGTAATTACTGTGCCTTGGTTCTTACAGAGGTTGAAACATTTAGTTTACAAGTGATCGCAAGGGAATTAATACTAAAGTTAGCAGAATAACAGCAATGAAGACGAAAGTGAGGCTGAAGATGACTAACTGGCCTTTCTGCCCAGGTTTTAACCAGAGAATAGGGGAGCACTTCCATCATCCCTGCCACTGATGGAATGTTGAAGGATAGGAACAGATTTATTCTGTCTGTTTTATTTGCATGGTTATCAGAGGTAGGTCTTCCATTTGACCAGGAAGTGTTGCAACTGCACTGGAGCCACCAGGCCAGAGGTGCACCTGGTTTTGTCGCATTGCTCATCATATGGACTCATGGGGTATTGTTGGGAACAAACCTTTGGATGAATTGAACACTTTCAGCTGTTCATTGGCACATGGACTGCATTGAATTGAGTGAAAGAGTGTACTTCTGGATGGTGAACATCTCAGGAGAAATCCAAGTTGGAACTATAGGTCAAGTACTAGTTAGTTAATGCCATAATCATTATTAGCTTTCCTCACTGTTTGTAACTCCAACAATTTTCATGTTATCTGTAAATGTCAGAACATTATCATGTTCAAGTTCACTGCCATATGTTCCAAAATGCAGTGATAAAGGTTGTTTTACCAGCAGGCATTTCATCCGTAGTACATGTCAAACTCACTACAGAAGTGCAAAACTGGAGAGCGACAGAAAAAGATCATTGATTGGTATGGATTAAATGCACCATAGTTTTACTATTTAGGGGTCCATTCCGAATGGAAGAAACTGTCCTTGAATCCATTGGTGTGTGATTTCACACTTGTTAATCTTCTTCCTGATGACAGGGGAATGAAGAGAATGCGGCTGGGGTTGGATGAGTCTTTTCATGGGTGCTTTTATAAGGCATTGGATTTACAGTTGGAGTTGATAGAGAGTAGTGTGCATGAAGTTATGAGCATCACAGGCAACTCTCTGTAGTTTATGGTGGTTCTGGATGGATCAGACCTCATGCCATGCAGTCAGTTCGCTGCAAAAGTGTGGATTTTCCACTGGCTGCCCATTTCAATTCTCCATCCCTCTCCCTTGCCGACATACCTGTCCATGATCTCATGTACTGCCAGACTGAAACCACCTGTAAATTGGAGGAAAAACACCTCATCTTCTGACTGGGCACCCTCCAACAGGATGGCATTAATATTGACTTCTCTGGCTTTCATTGAACCCGTCTGCCCCCTTCTTCCCCCATCATCTCTCCATTCCCTGTCTCACAGAAATGATAAATTCAACCTGGTCCCTTAACATATCCAATTAACACCTTTTGTTGGTCTGGATTCCTCCCCTATTGTTTGAATTCTGAGACTTTCTGATATATCCTGCTTCTGCCTTTTCTGATGTTTTTCCTTGAACAAGGGCTCAGGCCTAAAATGTCGGCAATATTTCTTTGTCTCCACTAGATACCTAAAAGGCCAGCTGAGTTCCCCCAGCATTTCAGTGTGTTTACTACGAACACAACATCTGCAGCCTACCGTGTTTCACTCAGGATTCTTTCATTCGTACACCTGTAGAAGTTGTTAAAGGTTACATGGATTCATGATGAGTTGATAGGTTTGAGACAAAATTGGACTGGTCATAGAAGACAGAAGGTAGTGGTGGAAAGGTGTTATACTGCCAGAGACCTGTAACAAGTGCTGTTCTGCAGGGATCAGTGTTGAGACCACTGTTATTTGCAATATACAGTATATCAAAGAATGGATGAACACGGTGGGGTTCTGATTAGTAATTAGTAAATATTGTGAGCAATTTTGGACTCCATATCTAAGGAAGGATGTGTGGGCAATGGGAGAGCTTCCAGTGGAGGTTTACAAGGATGATCCCTGGAGTGAAAGGATTTTCATATGAGGAATGGTATTGTACTCACTGGAGTTTAGAAGAATGGGGGAGAGGTGGTTGGGGAGGGGGGAGAAGCACAGGGATCTCATTGAAACCAATTGAATACTGAAAGGCCTGGATAGAATAGATGTGGGGAGGATATTTCTTGGAACCAGAGCGTACAGCCTCAATACAAAAATGTCCCTTTATAACAAAGATCAGGAAGAATTTCTATACCCAAAGGATGGTGAATTTGTGGAATTTGTTGCAGTGGATGGCTTTGGGCTTTGGAGACCAAATATTGGGGATATTTAAGGCAAAGGTAAATATGTTCCTGATCAAGATGGAAACCAAAGGTTATGGTGAGAATAGGGTTGATGAAGAAAATAAATCAGCCATGATGGAATGGCAGGGAAAACTCTTGGCTGAATGGCCTAATTCTGTTCTGATGTCTTATGATCTTATCACATATGCTGTAGGTCAATTAGAAATTTTGGTGGAGAAATGGTATAGGGAGTTTATTCTTGATAAATGTGATGTGGTATATTTTGGCAGATCAATTGTAAGAGGAAATATGCAGTGAATGCCAGGACCCTCCGATTTGCTGTACAGAAAGATCTTTGGATAAAAGACCGTATCTCCCTGAAAGTGGTGACAACATGTGGATAGAATCATAGTGAAGGTGAATGGCATCCTTGAATATTAAGCATAACAATTCATAAGTCATGTTATACCTGTATTAAACTTTGATTCAGGCACATTCGGAGAATCGTGTGCCATTCTGATTGCTGTACTGTATATAGAAAGGATGGAGATTTTGCAGATGGTGCAGAAAAGGTTTATCAGAGTGAATTGGAATGTATTACCGACAAGGAAGGTTTAGATTGTTTTCTCTGAAGCATCAGAAGCTGAAGTGAATCCTTATAGAAGTTTCTAAAATCGTGAGAGATATAGATAGGGTAGATAGTCAGTGTCATTTTCCCAGGGTGAAAATGTCAATACTAATCTGTGAAAATTTAAGCTGAGAGAGGGAAAGTTTGAAGGAGATTTATGAGGCAAGTTACTTACACAGATAGTGGAAGATATCACCTACCAGGGGGGATGGTAGAACCAGGTAGGAAAATTACAGTTAAGAGGCTATGAGGAAGATTATCAGGCATGGAATCGAGGGATTATGGACCACATGCAGGCACATAGTATTAGTTAAATCGGCATTGTGTTTGACGTAGACATGGTGGGCCAAAGAATCTGCTCCTATGCTGCGTAATTTTATGGCATAACAAGCTTAACACCCTGTTCCCATGATTCAATATCTTGGAATCCACTGCTGGTAAATTCAAAACAGAAGACCAATCTTTGCATGAAAAAGGACCCCCTTTAATTGATTTATTCTTTACCCTATGTCCTCCTGTTTTATCCATTTTTTGAATTGGGAAACATTGCCTGCAGGCTATCTTATTTTACCCCACATAAATTTCAGTATCTCAGACCTTCCCGGTTCCAGAGAACGGAAGCTTAGCCTCCGCAGCCTCCCTTCACAGCCAATGTCATAATGAATTCCCTGTGTTCCATCTCCAGTGCTATCATCTTTTTCCTATATTACGGTGACCAGAACTGCTGAAGTCTAACCAATATTTGATAAAGCTGGTCCATCACTACCACGCTCTTGTATCCAATCCCCTGACTAATGGCCAAGGCCATTATCCCATTGTAGTGGGCTGAGTGGCCACATAACACAGTGGGCCGAACCACCGCCTGTGCAACTGCCCAAATGGCTGCGGGCCAAATTGCAGCGCACTAGGGAGTTAGGTACTCGTATGCAAGATGGCGCGGGGCTCCCGCTAACTTCACTTTAAGTCACGTTCCCTTCAGGTGCATTGCGGTCATGTGATGGCATCACTTCCAGTCTCAGCTGTCCATGCCAGAAGTGATATAAAAGAGGAGGTAATAAACAGTCTTTGCTGACTAACCACTGTGTCTGGTGAATTTATTTAGCAGTTCTACTGGAGTAGACACTGCATCATGCCTTTTTAAGCATGTCTACATGTGATGGCACCTTCAATGGTCTTTGGACACCAATATCTCGTTGTTCCTCAGTAGGACTTTACCATTTATGCTGCATGCCTTAGCTTCAATACTACTCCCAAAATGCATCATCTACCATTAGATTTTCCCCACAGCAGATGCAATATCACTGGCTCTCCACTAAGCACTGGATCACATACAACCAGTTACTCTTCATTGACTATAGCTGAGCCTTTAACACCATCATTTTCTCAGTTCTGGTCAATAAGCTCCAAACCCTGGTCCCTGCACTCCTCTGCAACTGATTGGAAGAGCAGAATTGGTCAACACAGGACACCTCAAAGATCTGTGCTTAGGCCATTCCCTACTCACTCTATACCCATGACTGTGTGGCTCGTCACAATTCAAATGCCATCTACAAATTTACAGACGACACGATGGTCGTCAGGTGAATCACAGATGGCAATCAGGAAGCTTACAGCAGTGAAATAGATCTTCCTGAGAAGATATCAACAACCATTATAGCAACCTTTCTACAGGGCCTCTGTCAAGAGTGTCCTGGTTGGATACATCACAGTACGGAATGGTTTCTGCATATAAATGAATCAGAGATCAATTCATTTGGGCCATAAGAGTGCAGAGAGGATTACCACTGTCTTCTTCCCCCTGCCCATCAATGTGATCTTCCGAGATCATTGACTGAAGCGGGAACGTAAAATTATTGAGGACCCCTTTGACTCCAAACACAGCATTTTTCAGCTGTTTCCATTGGAAAAGAGATATAGGAGTATCAGAGCCAACGCCACCAGGCTGAGGAACAGCTCTTGCTATGGTCAATGAGAGTGCTGAATGACCAAAGAAACTGCACAAATATTGGGGAGGGTTGTGTATATCACGTGACAGCACTGCCCCCTTCCTCGTTGGAGGACACACCAGCTACCAATCAAGGTTGGGTTCTGCCCCACCCATTAGTGCACACCATGCTCTTGGATCCATGTAAATTACCTAGACTGCACTCTCCAGCTTGCCTGTACTTGGGCTGTTGTAATTGGATTAACCCTCCTGGCACTGAATCATTTTTCTCTGCTAATGAGCTGGGCTGGAACCTCCAGCATTATGAAGGTGCCATGTGTTCTTTGTTCTCTCTTTAACAGCTTGGGGACCATCCTGCTTCACTCCAGGCCTAGAAATGTGGAGGGGTGTTAGAGAAACTGTTGGTAAGATGTGTACTGATGAAAGGGTTGGGACTGTTTAATTAATGACCCTTGTAGCACAGAGCTGTGCCTGCACTGCATCAAGGGGTGGTGGGGCATTGTAGTGATGTTTCCTTGATCATTATATGTACAGTTCATTGTGTGTGTGTGTTGCATCAGTTACCATTCCCCCACTTGCCTTCTGTAAATAAAATCTTTCCTCATCAAAACTGTTCAGAGTCCAGTTGTAAAAATGTTACATTTTTCTAATTTTTTTTAGACCTGCAAAACAGTAACAGGCCATTTTGAACCATGAGTTCTTCCAACTCAATTAATCTACGCCCCCCAGTACATTTCAAATGGTGGGAGAAAACTGGAGCCCACAGGGGAATCCCACGCAGACACGGGGAGAAAATACCCACTCTTACAGACAGCACGGGATTTGAACCCTTGTCCCGATCACTGGCGCTGTAAAGGCATTGCATTTACTGCTATGCCATCCGTGCTGCCCCAGATTTCTCCTCACTGCTGTGCTGCCCATAATGAATGTTTTGTATTAAAGCCTGACAGAAAATTATATGTGTTGCTCTGAGTTCCACGATAAGTTGCACGTCAAGCTTTACAAGTTCAATTGCAGCAAAAAACCTGCCACCATTTCTGAATGAACACAATTCCATCATCGAGAATTTACAGGGGAAGTTTTCATCGCAAATGTTGTACTCTGGAACTTTTAAGGTGTAAAATAAACCATAACACATTTTTTAAAGTATTAAACTGAATGATGCCTGCCTTCTGCTTTTGATTGCTCTTGGCCATAAGACAGCTTAGTCTGAAGTCCCCATGTGGTCTTTTTTTTTTACAGTCTACTTGTTAAAGATTTAAAAGAATCAAAGCACTTTAAAGTGTCAGAGGTTAAGAGTTTATTGTCATATACTTCAGTACAATGTCCAAATGGAAAGAATTTCTTACTCGCTGTTGGTTGATCTTATAGGTATACAAAGCACATCAACTGCAACAGTATAAATTAAATTACCATGATGTGCCAAGACAGAAATACATATAAAATAACAGATAAATAGTTATTCACTGTTGATGCAAAAGGTTCACCAAATGATGCTGGGAGAAAAAGGTTAGATTTTGTGCAAGAAAATAATAGCTGAGAAATTTTTAAAAATATTCTTCAGTTCATGAATTTTACAACCTTGGAGTCACAAGTTGAACTGGAATTAACCGCAGTGAGGGAGCACATTAACATCTCACTCCCCTCCCAAAATTCAGTGCTTTTGACTACTGTAGAACCAAATTGACCTTGTTGAATTGAGAGTCAAGTGATCATGGACAATGGCAGTATTTAGTTCTGAATGAAAATAATGAATGAAATAGCAGTATGCAGTTGGTTGCAATGAGGCATTTTCCTTGTAAAATATTAGAATTAAGACTGATGTCATAAAATATTTTGAGTTGTCCAACAGAATTACAGTATAAAAGCAGTGTACAAACAATGAAGCTTAAATGATAAGTCAAGACAGTGAAGTAGCAGTTGACAAAGCTTCGCTCCCAGAGGAACACAATGCATTCTTCACCATATCTGACGACAGTAAAAGAGAAGACCCACCCCCTCTACACTCCCATGTCCCCTGATGATCCCATCCTGTCTGTACCTGAGGATGACGTGTGGGCTGCCTTCAGGAGAGTGAATCCAAGGAAAGCTCCAGCCCAGACAGAGTATTAAAAATCTGTGCTGACCAACTTACCAATGTATTCATGGATATCTTCAATATCTCCCTCCAGCAGGATGTGATAGCCACCTGTTTCAAACAGGTGTCAATCATACCGGTGCCCAAGAAGAGTGCAGGAACCTACCTTAATGACAATCAACCAGTAGCACTTACATCAATAGAGATGAAGTGTTTTAAAAGACTGGCGTTAAAGCAGATCAGCTCCTGTCTGAGTGGTGACATGGAACCATTCCAGTTCGCCTATCGTAGAAACAGATGCCATCTTACTGGCTCTACACAAAGCCCTGGAACACCTGGACGGTAAAGATGCATACATCAGGATGCTCTTTATCGATAACAGTTTAGCATTTAACACCATTATCCCTTCAAAACTGATCACCAAATACCAAGACCTGGGACTCAACACCTCACTGTGTAATTGGATCATGGATTGCCTCACCTTCAGACCACAATCAGTGAGGATTGGTAAGAACATCTCCACAATCTTCATCAGTACCAGAGCACCACAGGGCTGTGTTCTTTGCCCCCTGCTCTACTCACTTTACACCTACAACTGTGTGGCTTGGTACGACAATAACACCATCTACAAATTGGATGATGATACCATGGTTTGTATAATGACAAATGATACAGCCTACAGATGAGAGGTTGAAAACTTGGCTGAATGGTGCACCAACAACAGCCTTGCCCTCAATGTCACCAAAACTAAGGAGCTGTTTGCTGACTTCAGGAAGGGGAAGCCAGAGGTGTATGATCATTGGTAGATCAAAGGTGGCGAGACTGAGAAAATTTAAGTTCTTGGGAGTCACTATCTTGGAGGATCTTTCCTAGACCCAACACAACAATAGCATCATGAAGAAAACACATCAGTATCTCTACTTCATAAGGAGTTTGCGGAGATTTAGTATGACAGCAGAAACCCTGGCAAATTTCTACAGAGATGTGATGAAAAGTTTGCTGACCAGCTGCATTATGGTCTGGAATGGGGACACAAATACCCCTGAGCATAAAGGCCTCTAAAAGATAGTAGATACAACCCAGGACATCACAGGCAAAACCCTCCCATTATTGAGAACATCTACAGGGAACACTGTTGTCGGAGACCAACAGCAATCATCAAGGATCCACACAACCCAGCACATACTTTTTCTCGCTGCTGCCATCAGGGAAGAGGTCTCGGTGCCACAAGACTCACGCCACCAGGTTCAGGAACAGCTGTTACCCCTCCACCATCAGACACCTCAACAGCAAACTCAATCAGGGAGTCATTTAAGGACTTGTGAATTTTATTTTTTTTTATTCTCTCTGTATTGCATTCAGTCAGTTTGTTTGCATTTGTTTTCTGTTTATAGTTCTTTATTTGTTTACAGATATTCGCTCTGTACAGTTTTTCTTGAACTATCAATATGTGGTAATTCTGCCTTACCTGCAGAAAAAAGAACCTCAGGGTTATACGTAATGTACTCTGACAATAAATCTGAAGACCAGTCCTCTTTTGTATAACTTAAACACACAATGTTCAAAGAAACACTTCTAATTGAAGTCAGCACACTACATTGCAACGTGTGCACACATCAGGGGGTAAGTTGTTCGCCAGCATGCTTAACTCAAAGGATTGAAAAGTGGGTATTTTAACATGGATTAAGGATAAGGTTGTCGCGCACTGATGAGAAATTATTTTCATTATCAATAATTAAAATCAATAATTATCTGATCATCAGTCAAGCTCATTATTACTGTGTCCATCTTCAGGTAGATTATATTTTTTCCAAATGCTTTTTCTTTCAAACATAACATTTTTATCAATTGAACACAATGATTTAAACACCAGTAAGATTCATTTTGTTATATGCATAAAAGATAGGCAAAAATCATATACCGGCAGACTGCAAGGAGGGAGATTCATAGCAGAAATCCTATTATACCTCAAGGGAAAAGATACCTTCCCAAAAGAAAGTTATATCCAAATATAGTGCAAATTCCCTCTGTAGGGTTCAAGCTGTCCATTCCCTTAAGGAACTGGAATAATCTCTCTCCTAAGCATTCTCTTCCCTTGTGTAAACACTTTAAAATTCCTTTAGTTTTCCTCTGATATGACATGGTGTCAACCAAATGCAAGTAGAAGAGACCACACTTGGGGCATTGTGGGTAGTTCTGGCTGGGTTTATGGAGAGAGGAGAGAAAAAATGTAAAAGGGATCTGACAGTCAACTATTTCAGATGGAAAATGTTGGTTCTACTGTACAAAATGCCAGAAGTGGTAGAGACAGGTATAATGACAACATATAAAAGATGTTTGGACAAACACATGGATAGGAAAGGCTCAGATGGATATGGGCTATGTGTAGGAAAATGTGTCAAGCTTAGGGAGACAACTTGTTTGGGATGGACGTTCAGCCACATATCCTGCATTTGTGGTGTATTACTCAGGTAATCAAGGTAGAAGAGGGTTGATTTCAGAATATGGACCCATTTTCCGGTCAAGGTAAATCACAAACAATTACATACCAAAAAATCCAGAAATCTTTCTTCTAAGTAATATAAGAAGTAAGGAATTAGGCCTCAAACTGGATGAAGCACAAAAAAGATTTATTATGATAGCCTTAGCTGTAGCAAAAAAATGTATAATGTCAACTTGGAAATCGGAAGAGAGCCTGAGAATACAGCAATGGTACATGGAAATGAATAAATGTATTCCATTGGAAAAAAATAACCTATAATTTAAAAAATAAAGTCACATTATTTGAACAAATTTGGGAACCATCCATGGAACATAACAGAGAGGGCTTGCCTCGGACCTCCACCCCCTAAAATGATAAGAAGACAAAACGACGTGATCCAGTGTGTAAAAGTAGATGACACATTTTTCTTGTTTATTTTCATTGTGCAATGACATTGTTTAATGGTTTTATTGTATTGTATATGTTGAATGTTTATTGGTTTTGGAGGGGGTGCGAAGGGAGAGGGGAAAAAGGGGAGAAAATGCCACTGTGTATATTTAAGAGGGAAATGTTTGTATGTATTTTGATTGATGTTGTTCACAGTGTGAAAAATAAAAAAATTATATATATATCTATATATATATCTATATATATATAGATATATATATAAAATAGAATATCCTGCATCTTCTGCAAGATAATCTCCAGCCTTACACTTTGGTAGAATCGTTTATATTCTCATTCGAAGGCCAAGACAATAATGGTACAGGGCAATATACAAATCTGCTAAAGCAACTCCTACAGAATCCATAGGAAGTAAAGGGCAACCAACATTTCAGGCCTGGGCTCTTTGTCCAATATGAATTGGATAGCACGGTTAGTGTAGCTGCTAGCTCAATGCTTTTACAGGGCCAGGAACCGGGATTTGATTACAGCGCTGTCTATAAGCTGTTTGTATGCTCTCCCTGTGGCTGCGTGGGTTTCCTCCAGGTGCTCCAGTTTCCTCCCACCCTTCCAAACTTAGGTCAATTGGGTGGCACATGCTTGGGGTCTGAAAGGGTCCGTTATTGTGCTGTATGTTTAAATTTCAATTTAAAAGTACACTTGCGTATTGCGTATATCACTTGATCCCAGCATCTGCAGACTTTTTTAGTTTAAATTAATGGTATAGAATTACCTTCTTTATCAGCAATAATCCTGGGATGAATGCTTGACCTTTCGATGATCTGTTTCACCTTGGAGGTTTCTACCTGTGAATAGTATAGGAATTGTTGCTGAAGGTGTGTGGAGTTTGGTGTTGTCAGGCCGCTTTTGGGCAGCAGGGTGTGCGATTTCAAAATGATTTTACAATGAAGTGGGAATTTGAGCTCAGATCACGACGAGCTGGAAAATCTTGAAATCATGTCTCCTGTCATTCTAAGGGCAATAGAAATACAGCAAAATCAGTTACAGATACTGGTCTAAGTGTACTGTACTTAAATCCACAGAGCATTAGGATTAAAATAGATGAACTTGTTGTACAGCTCCAGATTGAAAGGTATGACATTGAGGCCATCATTGAGACATGTCTTAATGATGGATGTGATTGGGAGTTACATGGTGTATAGGAAAGATTGGCAGGTAGGTAGAGGGGGTGATGTGGCCCTGTTGGTAAGCAATGATATTATATCTCTAGAAAGAAGGGACATGGGGTCAGAAGTGGTAGAATCCTTAAGGATTGAGTTAAGGAATGGCAAGGGTAAAATGACCCTAATAGCAGTTATATACAGGCCCCCAAACAGCAGCCGGGAAGTGGATTACAAGTTACAGCTGGAACCACGAGTCAAAAAGAAATGTCAAAATAATTATGGGAGATTTTAAAATGAAAGGGGATGGGAAGGTTCTGGATCTCAGGAGAGAGAGTTTGTAGAATGACTACAGAATGGCTTTTTGGAGCAGCTTGTCGATTAACCCACCAGGGGATCGGCGGTTTTGGATTGGGTGATATGTAATGAACCTGAGGTGAGTAGGGGATTAAAGGTAATGGGACCCTGAGCGAGTAGTGATCACAACATGATTAAGTTCAGTTTCAGATTTGGAAAGGAAAAGCTGATATCAGGCATGTCAATATTTCAGTGGAACAAAGGAAGTTACAGCAGTATGAGAGAGGAACTGGCCCAAGTTGACTGGAAAAGTAAGCTAGATGGAGCGACAGCAGAGCAAAACTGGATGATAGTTCTACAAGAAATAATGAAAGTGCAGGATAGATAAATTCCAAGAAAAAGAAAATTATGAATGGAAAAATGCCATAAATGTGGCTAACAAGAGAGGTTAAGACTAAAATAAAAGCAAAAGTACAAGGAAACAAAAATTAGTGGAAAAATAGGACTCAATAACTTTTTTTAAACTCCCAAAAGAGACCAAAAAAGAAAAGATGAATTATGAAAAGAAGTTGGCAAATGACATACAACAGGATATTAAGAGCTTTTTTAAATATAAAGAATAAAAGAGAGACATGGGTAGATATAGGACCGATTGAAAATGATGTTGCAGAAATTATAATGGGTAATAAAGAGATGGAAGAGGAACTAAATGAGTATTTTGCATCAGTCTTCACTGTGGAAGACAATAGCAAAATACCTGATAGTCAGAGGGAATAGAATTAAAAACAGTCAGGATTACTAGAGAGATTGTGCTTAGTAAGATGAATGGACTAAAGATAGATAAGTCTCCGGACTGGATGAGGCGCATCCATGGGTTCTGAAGGAAATGGCTTAGGAGATAGTGGAGGCATTGGAATTGATTTTCCAGAAATCAATAGATTCTGGCATGATTCCGGAGGATAGGAAGGACACAAATGTAGTTCTACTGTTTAAGAAAGGAGGGAGGCAGAAAAAAGGAAATTATTGGCCTATTAGTCTGATGTTGGAAGTTGAAAAGTTATTGGAGTCGATCCTCAGGGATGAGATTATGAAATACCTTGAGGTGCATGATGACATGATAGGTCCAAGGCGGCATGGGTTCATGAAGGGAAGATCCTGCCTAACCAACATATTGGAATTTTTTGAGGAAATATCAAGTAGGATGGACATGGGGGAGGCTGTGGATGTTGTGTAATTGGATTTTCAAAAGGCCTTTGGTCAGGTGTTGCATAAGAGGTTGCTTATTATGATGAGAGCCTGTGGAATTACAGGAAAGATATTAGATTGGGTGGAGCATTGGCTGATAGGCAGGAAGTAAAGGGTGGGAATAAAGGGATCCTGTTCTGGTTGGTTGCTGGTTACTAGTGGTGTTCTGCAGGGGTCGGGGTTGGGGCTGCTTCTTTTCACAATGTATGTTGATGATTTAAATTATGGATTGAATGGTTTTATGGCTAAGTTTGCAGGTGACACCAAGATAGGTGGTGGAGTAGGAACTGTTAAAGAAACCAAAAGGTTGCAGAGAGACTTGGGCAACGTAGGAGAGAGGGCAAAGAAATGGCAGATGAGATTTTGAAAGAGGAAGTAAACAGACAGATTATTATTATTTGGATGGGGAGAAAATTCAAAATTTGGAAGTTCAAAGGGACTTCGGGGTCCTCATGCAGGATACCTAAAAGTTAACCATCAGGTTGGATCCCCAGTTAAAAAAAAGCGAATACAATGTTGGCATGCATTTCAAGAGGAATAAAGTATAAGTGCAAAGAGGTGTTGATGAGGCTCCACGGGGCACTGGTGCATCCTCATTTGGAGAGCTGTGTGCAATTTTGGGCCCCTTATCTTAGAAGGGATGTAATGATGTTGGAGAGAGTACAAAGAAGATTTACCAGGATGATTCCTGGAATGTAAGGGCTAACATATGAGGGACATTTAGTGGCTCTTGAACTGTATTCATTGGAATATAAAAGAATGAGAGGGGATCCCATAGAAACACTTTGAATGCTAAAGGGTCTGGACAGAGTAAATGTGAATAAGAATTAATGGGTGAATCCAGGACAAGAGGGCACAGTCTTAGAGTTAGAAGGGACCAATTTCAAACAGAGATTAGGAGAAATTTCTTTAGCCAAAGGGCTGTGGATTTGTGGAATTTGTTGCCACATACAAATGTGGAGGCCCGATCATTGGGGGAGTTTAAGGGGGAGATTGCTAGGTATCTAATTAGTCAGGGTATCAAGGGATAAGGGATAAAGGGCAGAATTTGAAACTAGATGTGAGAAGTTTAGCTCAGGGTGGAGTTGTGGAGCAGACTCGATGGGCAGAATGGCTACGTCTGTTCTTTTATCTTGTGACTATGCTCTCTTCCAAGCAAGGATTTGTCACCATGTGGATTAACCATTTTAAAATTGCACAATTACAAATGTGTGGTGCAATATTCAGATATGACAAAAAAGCAAAATGTGCTGTTGTTTGCCGGTGCAGTGACAAGGTAATCTCTCTCAACACCGCATGGTTATCTAATAGGCTTTCTTTCTGATAATTTTCTTCTTTCATTATAATAGCCTTATCTTCTCTGTCCATTTACCCAGCCTCAAACATTATCAATGACAGGAGCCCTTCTAAAATGACACCACTTTATCTTTCCAAAGCAATTGTTATGAGAAAGATGACAATGGCAGCATGGCTTGATGTGAAGAGTCTGAATTCTGTGGATCATCTGATGGGTTATTGACAAATCAGGGATTGGCAAATCACAAGTGAAAATGGTGGTGCTGCCACTGGAGCGGACCCGTGAAGAGCGAAGAGCGGAGAGACAGCGCTCCCACTGGGTCCAACCGCACAGTCAACTGCCGTCAACTCCGCACAGACTTTGAACAGCCCCTTAAAGGAGCCGAAGGTAGTTTTATTTAAAATCCTGTGACGACAGGGCATGCGCCCAAGATGGTGGCTCCTCTGATCAGCAGTCATGAGAGGTTGCAGACTCTAGGTTAGTGGAGGACTGGTGCAGGGCACCAGAAAATGGGGAGGCCTGATAAGGAGAAGCAGAGGAGACAACCCAGGGGACATTGACCATGGCAGTGGACCAGTGAGGGGTTCTGAGACTGAATGACCCAAGCATGCAACAAGCTGCTGGCGACATGAGGTAAAGAACCCACAGAGGCTGTTGGCTACTGGAGTCCACTGTTTGCGCCAGGTTGTGGCCTGCTGGTGACTGGATCAAAATTGGCTGAAGGGGTACCAGATATTGGAACCGTGATGCGAGTGGGTTGCAAAGCCACTGAAGGGTTCCTGACCGTATCGGAAGTTCAGATCAGGAGCTTGGGTTGCCAATGGTTTGGACTGGACTATGTGTGGCTGCGGAGGTTGTGGAAATGCTGGAGGGAAATCCATGGACACTCCGTGTCTTTGATGCTTCTCTTTCTCTAACTGTAAAAGGCGCTTCAGGAAATTTATGCCAATGACGAATCTCTCTGCCTTACAGCAGGCAAAAGCAAATCCATGTAATGTGACACTGTTTTACATGACAGTAAATTGAATCTAGAGGTTGTCCCTTCATACATAAGTTGCATAAGAAATGGAAGCAGTAGTAGGCAAACCAGCCCATCGAGCATGCTCTGCATTCAATGTTATCACGGCTGATCTGATGATAGGCTCATCTCCTCCTTCCTGCCTTTTCCCCATATCCCTTGATTCCCCTACAATTTAAAAATCTATCCAACCTTGTCTTAAATATATTTACTAAAGTAGCATCCACTGCTTCAATGGACAGAGAATTCCATAGATACACCACCCTCTGGGAATAGCAGTTCCTCATTATCTTAAATCTACTACCTTGCATCTTGAGGCTATGTCCCCTAGGTCTAGTCTAGCCCACCAATGAAAACAACTTGCCTACCTCTATTTTATCTATGCCCTTCATAATTTTATACGTTTCTATAACATGCCCACTGATTCTTCTAAATTCCAGCAAATTCAGTTCCAGACGACTGATATGAAGAGCCTGAACTCTGGGGATCATGTGATGGGGGACTGGCAAATCACCAAGTCAGCTGTCCCTTTTACCTCCTGATGATAATCTATGTCCTGCCCAGTTGGTGAGCAGTTCGATGTAATAATCGTCGCTCTCATTTCTGTGACGCCCACAGAATGAAGGCAAGGAAATTTGGTGTTATTGGGACTGTGAGCGTAAAGGGGATGGAAGGCGGATGGGAGGAGGAGGTGGAGGATAGAGCAGACCAGGGAGTCTCAGAGGGGCAGATCCCTGTGAAAAGCGGAAAGGAGACGTGACTGGTGGCGGGATCGTGCTGACGTGCCAGATTAAGGTTTTGCAGGGCGTGTAGCACTCATTTTAAAAGGGCCAGAGATTGTGCTGGCTGGTGCATGCACAGTGAGGGAGAAGTGTGACAGCAGCACACAAAGTGCCAGCTAGTGCATGCACAATGAGGGGGAAGTTTGACTGAAACGCCCCACCCCCTCCCCCGACAGAGTTTCTGACACTGACCCTGCATGTCCATTTTGGTAAGTTTGAAGTAATCTTAATTATTCCTAACAAAATGATGCCAGCTTTCTCAGATCACTATACATTCAGCGATTACCAGTGGCATGTCTAGGGAACGTAATGCCTATGGCAAGCACTGAAATTGTACCCCCCCTTAAAACTTACTCATTCATTTTGCTCTTACATTGAAATCACGCCCACCTCCCCCATCCCTTGTTAGCATTTACTTACACATTTTGTTAAAACAAAAGTTAATTGCGGCGGCGGCTGGCACAAGGCGGGAGCAATGCTGTCTTTGTTACCCATAATCCCCCGCACAGCAGGAACCACTCCATTTCCCTGGCGCTCACAGAGTGGTTCCCGCTGTCCAGGGGATTGTGGATAATGAAGGTGACCATTGCTCCCTCATTGAGTAGTCGCCACGAGCTGCCGGGGCATCCCTGATGTGATCAGATGCCGGAGCGGAGGTCCAGTGAACTCCGTCCGGCAGCACTACAACCCCACTGTTGTGTCAGGAGTTAGATTGGGGGGATGGGGGGGAAACAGACGGTCAGAGCTAGGAACGAGGTGGTTGGGTGAGGCGAGGACAGTGGCGCCCCCTTTAAAAGTTAGTGATCTTAGCCTATTAATTGGGGTTATTAACACAGACTATCAGTGTGGTATCTCATAGCTGCTTGCACAAAGATGAAAACAAATATTTCTCATCATTCATAGCACCTAAGCATGGGGTAGGTGGGGGGGGGGGGGGGGGGTGGCCACAGCAAATGCTATTCTTACTACTACGTTAATCCGGCCCTGGATAGCGGATTCTTTGAAAGATATGGAAACTGGTGGGGGTGGAAAGTGGAAAATAAATGCTTACATTAGTTTCCTTTCACTAGATTTGGAAGAGGTTAAGGAGATAGAATTGGAGGTGATCATCAATGCCTTGAGCATTCTGCTGTATGTAAGAACTGTATCGAAGGCCTAAGTTTTGGCCTTCATCTGCCTGAGAAGGTAAATGCCTGAGTATCAGCAGATGCTCAAATCTACCTAGTAGCTGAAATAAGCAATGCTCTTATTGTAGCATAGTGGTGGTTTTCTTAATGCTGTGAATACTTGACACGGAAATGAACAGAATAAATGGTGCTAATGTTTTCGGCACTGATTGTCCCCAGTGGGACCTTTCAACTCATTCACTATGGTATAGATCCCCTTGCGTGAATCTGGAATTTCTGCATAGCTCTGCAGATTGACAGCTACTGAAGGGCTAGTGTAAAGATTAAGTCATTATTAATTTAGAGTTTTCCCACTGGGAATATCCTGAGCTTGACTTCATGAGAAAATCACCTCTTGCCATTAGGGCAACTATTCGCTCTAACTACAAAGGACCAGTCAATGTCATTATGCAAGAGTTCTTGCCTCAAGCAACACTGTGAATACAGCATTCTCCCAGGATAAAGGTTCATCAGAAATCACTGGGTTTTTTTTTTCATTTGGTTTCACTTCATTTTAAACTGTGCTCATTTTCATAAATTGTAGGCACATGTTCAGAAAGTCAGGCCAATCTAAATGAAATGTGTAAGGGAAGAAAATAGGTTGGAACAGCCAAGGGTCAGACAAGGAACTCAAAAGAAATTAAGATAGGATCAGGTGTGGCCCATTCAGTTTCTCAAGCCATTCAATATGATAATGGTTAATCTTTTACACAACTTCCTCCTAATCCTCATCTTGCTTGTCTTTGATCCTTGTTTCCCATTTGGCAAAGTCCAGGACAAGAGTGCATAACCTTTAGATTGAAGGGCGTCCAGTTAGAACAGAGATGCGGAAGAATTTATTTAGCCAGAGGTGGCAAAAATGTGGAATTTGTTGCCACAAGTGATTGTGGAGGCCAGATCATCGGGACATTTAAAGGAGAGATTGATAGGTTCTTGATTAGCCAGGGCATCGAAGGTTATGGGGAGAAGGCTGTGCAGTGGGACTGAGGGGGTAAAATGGATCAGCTCATAATTAAATGGCAGGCAGATGCAATGGCTGAGCGGCACATTTCTGCTCCTAAGTGTTAAGGTCTTCTCATCACCCATTCCATCCTCTTTAACGTCTTCCTCCACCTGACCCCTTTGTTTCTCTTACCCCTCTCTCCCCCCCCCCCCCCTTTGTCTGTAGACCTCTGCCTCTGTCCATCATAATCCACTCCTGCTCCATTGGCCAATCCTGTGTTGGGTCTCACCCCTCCCACCCAGTCCTCTTCACCCTGCTCCTGCACAATTTCCTTAGTCCTGATGAAGGGTTTTGGCTTGAAATACCAACCATTCTTTTTCTCTCACCAATGCTGAGTTCCTCCAGCAGATTGTGTTTGGCTTCAGATTCCAGCACACTCGACTCCTTGATCTTTTAAATACAGGTGCTCCTCTACTTGTCATGGTTTGACTTCAATTTTTTCAAAGTTATGATGGTACAATATCAATACGCATTCAGTAGAATCTTTACTTTGAATTTTGAATTTTGATCTGTTGCCGCACATGTGATATGCAACACAATACTCTCCCCCAATACTGGACGATGGTGGTGAACCGTAGCATCCACTCAACAAGCTCTCAGTCTCTGTAGTAATCAGGTGAATGAGTGTAAATAGCCGATACAGTGTTGAAAGCATTTTTTAAATTTTGTTTTCTCGGCTCCTATCATGTTTACTAAACGCTCATGTGTATCTCCTGCTTTGCTTTTAGATAAGTGTGCCCTGCTGTAGGCAATGGCAAGTGGTCCAATCACATTTAAGGTTAGCTAGCCCAGGCTAACCTGGATTGGGCTAGGCTAATCTGAACAGAATTTCTTTCAGTATTCAATAAATTACATGAGATATTCAACGCTTTATCATAAGACCAACAGGAAGACCTCAGTCAGTACGAATTGGAAACAACGTTTCCTCCTCACTGATCATCAACACAGGCACACCCCAATGATGCGTGCTTAGCCCACTGCTCTACTCATTATACACCCATGACTGTGTGGCAAGTGTAAGGTAAAACATCATGAGATGGGAATGTGTAAGGAGTTACCCTGTACAGGGCTGTAACAAGATGTGAATGCATCCTTGTACTTACAAGATAAGAGAGACATTGATGGATTGAGAGGCAGGAAGCTAGCAGGGAAAGGATAGCAACAGTTTTAGTCATTGGACAAGTAATGATATGATGATGTTCTAAGCACGTATCCAAGGGTATAAAAAATCACCATTTTGCTGATAACGGCAGAATGCATTCTCCGACTAACATGGTTAGTTGCAAGTGTTACAATCCGGTAATAAAGAACAAAGAACCCTGATTTCGACTCAGTCTGGTGTTTGTCTCACTCATTCATGAACAAAGCAGACCTAACACAAGCCACAATTCCAATGTTATCTACAAATTTGCCAATAACACCTCAGTTGTCGGCAGAATCACAAATGACAATGAGGAAGCGTATAGGAGAGTGATAGATCAGTTTGTTGAGTGGGGTCACACCAACAACATTGCGTTCGACATTAGCCAAACCAAGGAGATGATGGTGGACTTCAGGAAGAAGTCAAGGGAACATGACCTGTCCTTATTGAGGGCTCAGTAGAGGAGAGGGTCAAGAACTTCAAATTCCTGGGTGTCAAATTTGCCAAGGATCTGTCCTGGAGCCTCCATGTCAATGCAATCACAAAGTAAACTATTCTTTGTGAGCCGTTTGAGGAGACTCAGTATGTCAATAAAGACTTTGGAAAACTTTGACAGGACAGCATTCTGGCTGGTATGAAGGTGCCAAATCTCAGGACAAGATAAAGTCCAGAAGGTTGTTAACTCAGCCTGCAACATCACAGGCACCAGACTTCGCTCCATCAAGGATGTGTACTTGAGGCAGTGTCTTTAAAAGAAAAAGCAGCCTCTCTCCTCAAAGATCCCCCACTACCCAGGCTATGCTTTCTTCACTCTGCTACCATCTGGAAAAAGATAGAGGTGCCTAAAGACAAACACTCAACGGCACAAGGATGGCTTCTTCCCCGCTGCCATCAGATTCCTGAATATCCAATGGACCAAAGACCACCGCCTTATATTTTGTTCACTATTGTTTATTTATTGTTGTAAGATGGTTTATAATCTGAACGTTGGCTCTGAGACGCTGCTGCACTAAAACTCCAAATTTCATAACTTGTTCATGACAATAAATTCTGATTCTGATTCTAAAATAGGCTCTGCATTAGATGAATTGCCTAACCGTAGGCTACAGTAAGTGTTCTGAGCACGTTTAAGGTATGATGTTCGGTAGGTGCGGCATTTCAACTTACGATTTTTCTACTTGCAATGGGTTTATCGGAACACAACCCCATCGTAAGTGGGGAAGCAGCTGCATTTATCTACCTCTCCCTTAAATATAACTCATTATTTGCCCTCCACCACCTTTTGGCAGAGAGTATATCAGAGATTCATCAGCTTCTGTGAAAATAAATTTCTGAGCAGCAGTTTAATAATTAGAATATAGAACACAGAAGATCACTGCCCCCCAACAATCATTCCCTAACCTTTCACACATATGTGAATTTATATTTATTGTGAAGAAGTGGGTAAAAACTTGATGATGGGAAGATTTCTCTGTTCTCCAATTTGCTCTATCTTGTTTTCTTCATAACTGCTCGCTGCTCACTGTGTCTTCTGGAAGGTTAGAGGCAAACTCAAGAATTGAATCAACAACAGAGCCACTACCTCGGTGAATATCGATTACTTTGCAGGGTTTGATTTATTGCAGTTGTGTTTAATGCTGTGTGTTCAATGATGTTGACTTAGTGATCAATTTTAATTTGTAATTATTATTGCAGTCTTGGCTTTAGGACAATTACTTAAAACTGATAATGTGCTTGTGAGGGATGGCTCATGGATTTGGGGTGAATTCACAAATAACGGAGGTCACAGATTGCTTTCCTCATTGAAGTCTCAGATTTAGTCTTCTTCAGGAAAAAAGAAGCAAAAGGAAAACTGCAGATGTTGGAAATCTAAAATAGCGATTAGCTCAATACTGTTACAGCACCAGTGACCTGGGTTCGAATCCGGCGCTCTCTGTAAGGAGTTTGCACCTTCTCCCCATGACGTGTGTGGGTTTTTCCAGATGCTCCGGTGTCCTTAAAATGCATGGAGTTGTAGTCATTTGGAAGTAATTGGGCCAGCATAGGTCTCAATGGCCAGAATCTGCTTCTTCTCAGTTGTACTTTTAAAAAGCTTAAAAGCAATTTAATTTTTATAAAATTTAAATTTAAAATGGGGGTATTACTGGAAACCTCAGCAGGTCAGGCAGCATCTGTGGAGAGAGAGACAGACAGACAGACAGACAGAGTTATCACTTAATCAGAACTGAAAATTCATCAACCTTTCACACTGTTCCGTTTTTCCTCCCATTCTTGTTTGATGAGCTCTTCCGGCATCAATCATTTCTTTTTAGCTTTCATCAAGGTAGGACATACACAATAAATGGCCAGGCACTGAGGAGTGCAGAAGAACAAAGGGATCTGGGAAAACAGATACATAATTACTTGTAAGTGGCATCACAGGTAGAGAGGGTTGTGAAGAAAGCATTTGGCATCTTGGCCTTCATAGAACAAAGTATTGAGCACAGGAGTTTAAATGTTATGGTGAGGTTATATAAGACATTGGTGAGGCAAAATTTGGAGTATTGGGTGCAATTCTGGTTGCCAAACTCCAAGGGTATCAGTAAGAACAAAAGAGGCAGAGAAGATTAACCAGCATGTTGCTGGGTCTTTATTCCTTCGAACGTAGAAGAATGAGGGGAGATTTGATAGAGGTTTACAGAATTATGAAAGGTATAGAGTAGGCTTTTTCCACTTAGATTAGGAGAGATAAATACATGAGGACATGGCTTTAGGGTGCAAGGTTTAGGGGGAACTTTTTTCACTCAGAGTGGTGGGAGTGTGGAATGAGTTCCCATCTGATGTGCTCACTCTTAAGTTTTAAGAGTAAATTGGAAAGATACAAATGGATGGGAGAAATCTAAAGGGTTATGGAATGGGTGCAGGTCAGTGGGATGAGCAAAAAGATGTTTCAGCACAGATTAGGAGGGCTGAATGGCCTGATTTCTGTGCTGCAGTGTTCTATGTCTCTATTGTACTAGTTCTTTCTTCTTAGACAGAGTAAGTTAACTTTTTCTTGTCTGGACTTCATTCAATGGCCGAATAGTTCAGTCAGCAATATTGGTAAAAGAAGGAAAGGAGGAATGAAGAGGATTGGAGGATTAGACATTTGCTTCTTGAAGGGGCATCAGATGAGTGGCAGCAGGAACATTTAATTGGATCATGTTTTTATTGCAGCAGGTAAATAGCAGTGGGAGCAGAATGAATGGTTAATTATTCAAAGAGCTAGTGTAGGTACAATAGATTGAATGGTTTTCTTTGTACTCTGAGGTAAAATGATTTCCTTGGATGCTAATTAATCATGTACAGAAATATTGATCTCCACTTTTGGATCCATTGATTTCAAGGTGAGAAATTTGGGGGGGGTTTACCACTATCTGATGATATTGCTGCAACCTCTGGCTGCACAGGACCAAAGGTGAACACCTCCCTCCACCAGTCCCTCCTCTTGTGGTTCCAAGTCATTCCTCATGTTGTCTCTTGTCCCAGATTTCAGTGGTTTCATTCCTTGTCTGGGGCAGTTGTGAGATGTCTAAAAACTTCAGGGCTCCTGACACTGGTTTATTTCAGACCAAATTAAAACATTTAAATGTAGACATACACCACGGGTACAGGCTCTTTCACGCCCACGAGACTGTGCTGCTCAATTATACAAAATTAACCTACATCCCCCAGTACATTTTGAACAGTGGGAAGAAACTCCTTCCCCCGGGGAAAACCCATGCAGACATGAGGAGAACATACAAACTAATTCCAGAAAGCACGGGATTTGAACCCCATCGCTGCCGCTCAAACAGTGTTGCGCTAACCACTGCACTAACTGTGCCTTGTACTCTGTTTTTCGGTCACCCTTTGCTTCTTGGGATAGGATGGTGGGGCAATTGTTAAATTATGGGGCCAGTAATCCAGAATCTTGGTGTAGCCACCCATAGACCCAAGTACAAATCCCACCATAGCAACTGTGGAATTTAAAACAGGTAATAATCAGAAATTTAAGACATATTTAGCACAAAATGTTATTGGGAATGGGGTGTTTGAATTCTAAGATTTTTTTTTTCCATTTACAACACATTATAAGCCGTTTCTGGCCATTGAGATCCATGCCGCTCAATCACCCCTGATTAACATTGAACCCCGAACGTTTCTTAAGGGTGGGACGAAACCAGAGCACCTGGGGGAAACCCACACAGGTCACATGGAGAGTATCCAAACTCCTTACAGAGAGTGCTGGATTTGAACCCAGGTCGCTGGCACTGTAATAGCATTTTGCAAACTGTGCCACCCATGCCAAAAAGTTGTGAACTTTCTCTTTAGACTATTGGAGGCTGAAGGGAGACCTTTTCGAGGTTTATAAAATCATGAGGGACATAGATAAGATAAATAGTGATCCCCTTCCCCCAACCCCCCACCCAGGTAGAAGAGAAGGATTTTAAAGGATCCTGAGGGACACATTTTTACACAGAAGGTTGTGAGTACATGGAATAAGCTGCCAGAGGAAGTAGTGGAGGTGAATATAATGTTCATGCGGTTAAAAGGCTACTTGCTCTTGAGTTAGGTGTCTGTGATGGAACTGTTGCTGCCTCCTGGCCTATCCTGGGTGGATAGCCAGTGGAGCTATATAAAAAAAAACAAGTTTTAAGGTGAGAGAGAAAACATTTAAAAGGAGCCTGAGGGGAAACTTTTTCCACACAGGTGGTAGTGGGTGTCTAAAATGAGCAGCTAGAGGAAGCTGAGGAGATGGGTACAATTCTGACATTTAAGTCATTTAGATAGGCATATAAACAGGAAAGGTTTAGAGGCATATGGGCCAAGTGCAGGAAAATTGGACCAGTTCAGGTGGCCATCTTGGTTGACATGGATGAGTTGGGTCAAAAGGCCTGTTTCAGTGCTTTATAACTTCCCTATAGCTGTGCTCTCATTAAAATTCACTTGAATTCATCTAATCCATTAACCCTGGCCCCTGGATCCCAGTGGTATCAGAACAATGTTCCCCTACCCCATGACATATCTTTGGAAATATGATTTATAATTGACAGCATTACATCATTCTGAGCTTTTACTGAGAGGGCTTTGTTATGTGTTTTTAAGGAAGTAAGCCATATTTGGAGCATGTATGTCAGTTTAGCACACTAATCTGTCAGGTAGGAATAGAATGCAGAAAAAGACATTAAAATTCATCTTAACATGCACCCTGTAAAATGGATGCTATTAACATTGACTTCTCCGGTTTCTGTTAAACTGTCCACCATGCCCTTCTTTTTCCCCATCCCCTCTCGCCCATCTCACGCTCTTTCTCTCTCTCGCTCTTTTGCGATCTTTCTCTCTCTCTCATGCTCTTTTGCGCTTTTCCTCTCTTGCGCTCTTTTGTGCTCTTTCTCTCACATTCTCTTTCTCGCTCTTTTGTGCTCTTTCTCTCACGCTCTTTTGCGCTCTTTATCACATTCTCTCTCGCTCTTTTGTGCTCTTTCTCTCACGCTCTTTTGCGGTCATGCGCTCTCTCACTCTCCCTCTCTCCTTTACCCTCTGTCACCTTTCACAGAGCCAAAATCAATTCTCACCTTTTCTCTCATTATTATCCCTTTTGTGGGTCTGGACTCCTAACCCCCAACACCCCCCCCCCCCATTATTCAGTCTTTATTCTGACACCTTCCTGTCCCTTGAAGAAGGGCTAAGGCCCAAAACGTCAGTAATTTAACTTTACCTCCTATTGATGCTACAAGCAAGACTGACTGAGTTCCTCCTGTATTTCTGTGTGTCTTTATTAAAATTCATTATCTATGTTTGTTGTTATCGGTAGATATTAAACTGGTAATCAAGAATTTTATTATTCATGCAAGTCCTCACACATATAAATGATGCCGTTTACAGGAATAGATAAGATCCATTCAAAAGCTTCATTGACAAGTAATTGGTGTGAGGAGCTGAGAGCTTTCTGAAAGGTATCCTTTCCAAAGTGCTTTGCTCATTTCTCAGCTACTTGATAGAAGTGCCTTCATATTCTCCATTCACTATGCTTCTGCATTCAGACATAAAAAAGCCCTATTTTAAAGTTTTTAAAAGCTGATATTTACAATTGTGTGTACATTGGATTTTGTGAAAGGGCATTTCTGCAATCAGAATCCCTTTTAAATGCAGAGGATCACCCTTTAAATGAGTGAAAAGCCCCATCAAGATTACAAAGAAGAGAAAACTTTGCCATTACGATCTTTGATAAAGATCCAAGTGAAAACCATGCATGTGCATCAGTACCTTCATCTTGCAAGGATTTATGCATTAGATAGTGAATATGGTGGTGCTGCATTGAAGTGAAAGTTCAAAATTGACCCCAAGCACAAGTAAGTTGCCAAATGAAATAGAATGGGGTGAAAGGATATTGTAATGTGGTATATAAACCCACACTTAATATGTGGATTGACTATGTTGCATCCTAACTTTATAGATGGAGCTCAGCTCCAGCTCCATCTCTAAATTTGTGGATGACACCGCCGTTGCAGGGAGGATCTCCAACATAGTCAAAACTTGTGGCTTGGTGGCAGGCCAACAACCTCAGCCCGAGTCTCAGCAAGATGGTGCTAGATTTCTGGAGGAGAGGTGGAGCTCAGTCCCTGATCCACACCAGCGTTCCCAAATTTCTTGAGAAGCCCTCATTACTAACATTGAACCTCCCTGCAGGTTTCAGGCACTGCACTGCCAAGTTAAACCTGGTGCCTCCTCATTTATCTTCAATCATCCCACTCATTTGTATTCCATTGGAAAAAATAACATATAATTTAAAAAATAAAGTCACACTATTTGAACAAATTTGGGAACCGTACATGGAACATAACAGAGAGGGGTTGCCTCGGACGGACCTCCACCCCCTAAAATGATAAAATGATAAGAAGACAAAATCCAGTGTGTAAAAGTAGATGATGCAATTTTCTTGTTTATTTTCATTGTGCGATGACATTGTTTAATAGGTGTATTGTATTGTATATGTTGAACTTTTAATGGGTTTGGAGGGGGGAAGGAAGGTGGGGGGGGGGGGTGGAGGGGAGAAAATGCCACTGTGTATATTTAAGAGGGAAATGTTTGTAGGTATTTTGATTGATATGGTTCACAGTGTGAAAAATTTAAAAAAAATAAAAAAAAATAATTCCACTCATTTCACTGGAAATGGCATCAATTGTAAGATGACCCTAAAATGCTGATGGTTTTCTCTTTCCCATAGATGCTTCTGACAATGCCTTTCCAGTGTTTTTTTTTTAACTTTTATTTCAAGCAATTTACTATTGTTTAAATAATGCAAATAAATACATTTTATGTTTCTGAATGTTTAATACATATAAAACGTTTTCTTTTCCAATTCTAAAGTGAATGTGTAATGATATAGCGTTATCTCCGTTCACCTGAGCCTGAAACATGGGTTAATTTTTACTTCTATGGATGTTACATAACCTGCTGAGTTTCTCCAGCGTTTTTATGTCTTACAATCAATCCCAGCTTCTGCAGATTTGTTCTTAAATTAACTCTAAAAGTGCAGAATGTGGTGTTACAATTGAAATAATGCAAGGGCCATGTTGAGGAAGTTTGTGAGATCAAGAGATCATCTTTTATTAATGGGAGGGTGTTCAAGTGTTGGATTTCAACAGCAAAGAAATTGTCCTTGAATCTTGTGGCGCACGTTTTAAACTCACGCACCATTTGCCTGACAGATGGAGGAGAAGAGAGTGTGATCAGAATGGGGTGGGGGGGGGGGGGGAGTTGTGGCACACGCTTTTAAACTCACGCACCATTTGCCTGACAGATGGAGGAGAAGAGAGTGTGATCAGAATGGGGTGGGGGGGGGGGAGTTGTGGCGCACGCTTTTAAACTCACGCACCATTTGCCTGACAGATGGAGGAGAAGAGAGTGTGATCAGAATGGGGTGGGGGGGGGGGGAGTTGTGGCGCACGCTTTTAAACTCACGCACCATTTGCCTGACAGATGGAGGAGAAGAGAGTGTGATCAGAATGGGGTGGGGGGAGGAGTTGTGGCGCACGCTTTTAAACTCACGCACCATTTGCCTGACAGATGGAGGAGAAGAGAGTGTGATCAGAATGGGGGGGGGGAGTTTGGTGGGGGGGAAACTTTAATATCAATTTTCAGAGATAGCAGAAATTGTTGATGGAGTTGACAGAGGGGAGGTTGGTTTGCGGGATGGCCTGAGTCGTGCTCTCAACTCACTGCGATTTCTCGGACAGAGATGTTCCCCTGACAAACTGCTTCTGGGAAGGATCATTTCTACAAAAATTGTTAAGAGGCGTTGGGGACATGGCAACTTTTAAGGAAGCAGGGATGATGTGCATCTTCTTGGCCATAATTGGACAAGGGCAGATTTTTGGCAAAATTAACACTGGGAAATGTGAATATCACAACCATCCCCACTTCAGTGCCGCCGAGATAGTGAACGTACCCGGTTTGGACTTTGGGTGCAAGTTTAATGACGTGCATGAGTAGCACAGAAGCAGGACTGGCACAGGTGTTGCAGGATGTCCTTGAGAACTTGGTTCAATCCTGACCTCAGGTGCTGTCTGCATGGTTTGAACATTCTCCCTATGACCGTGCAGTTTCCGACATCCCAGAAATATACAAACTGGATGATTAATTGTCCATTCGAAATTGCCCCTAGTACACAGATAAATTTAAGGGGAATTGCTAAGAATGTGGGGGAAAATAAAATTTAGGATTAATGGGTGTTGATAGGTGGCTTAGATTCAGTAGGTCAAAGAGTCTGTATCAGGGCTGTTCTCTACCTATGCCTCCCACTGACTTGGGAAAGCAGCCAACTTATTCAAAGACTCATGTTACTCCAGCCACACTTTCTTCATCCCCCTCTCCCATAGGACAGAAGATTCATGAGTGTGAGGTGACACACAACCAGATTCAAGGACAGTTTCCTTGCCACCATTATCAGACTCCTGAATGAACCCACACTGACAAAAATTATAGTGTAGCTGATTACAGTCTGTAAATGAGTGTTTCTGTACTGTGTCTTGCACTCGGTATAAGATGTTCAGTTGGACTGCTCTCTAAACAGATTTCATCACTGGATCTTGGTACGCGATAATAAATTTGATTCTATGACAATATTTAACCAATGTCACACACTTGGAAAAGAGCGGAAAGGACCGTTGTACATCCCACAGCAGGGGATGCCCAGTTTGAAAGTACTTAAGTTAAATCTGCTGCATAAACTGGACAAATCCCTCAAGGAGACTATCATGCAGTGTTCTGCTCACAGAACAATATTGCACCTAGGCTGGAGAAATCCACCCACTGAGTCTGTGTCAGGTTAACCTGGGGTGTGTACCACAAGCCCATCTAAATCGAGAGAAAGGTAAAGACAGTATTTTGTTCAATTTAAATAAATGAGTTTAAACAGTTGTCATCGAGCTTGGAATTGGGGCCTTTGGCCTAACTCATTTGCACCTGTCATCAAGCATGCATTCACACTAATCTTTCACTGATCCTATTTTATTGTCCCTGGGCACATCTGGAAGATATTCAAGTGGTCACCATGAGAATATGCAAACATGCAGGCGGGACCCTGAGCCAGGACTCAACTTAAGTCACTGTTGTAAAGCAGCAACTCTACAATTTTTTAAAATGAGCACATGTTTGTGTGTGATTTTGCTCTTTTAATTTCAATTACCTTTTAATACTTCCTTAACATTCATTTTATAGACTGAGTGAGATGATCTTGTTGAATGGTGAAGCAGGCCAGATGGCCTACTCCTTCTGCTCCAATATAATTAATGGAAGCTCCTAATCCTTAAGAAGTCTACAGCCAGGGTGCACGGAGGAAATGACAACTATATTCTGCTCATGTGCAAGGATCCTGAACTTGGATGTGTTCACTTGCAGAAAAGCAAAACCCTTGGCCCAATTCCATAGTCAATTCCCAAACAGTTATCTTTTTATTGCTGATTCTGGGAGGAATCTTATGATACTTAATTCATCTGCAGGATGTAAACAACCTGCTAATACCAGGAATTAATGCCCTTCAACTAAATGGTTTGTCAGGCCATTTCAAAAAGAAGTTTAATAAACTGGATAACTCTGAGTCGGGAGACACAATGAGGGCAAAACAAGTACATATTAGAGAACCATTTGGGTTTTTACAGAACCTGTTAGTTTCATGGTTAAAATAACTTAAAATCATTTGTGTACTTGCGCTGCCAATCTGTGGCAGCCCACAGTTGGTTTTTCATTCCTTTGAGTGTTTTCCGTGTTTTGCAGGCTATGAGACCCCCCAAAGTCGCGCTCTGTGGTTTTGACAGTCTGATTTGAATTTTTTGTTCTGCAAAGATAGAGGTTCTTGGGATAGACCAAAAACTTTTATTGACCGGTTTAAGTAATTTTTAATCATCATGTTAATTGTATATCAAAGTTGATAAGTAATAAACTTTGGAAAACTCTATTCAACTTGTCATGGATCTTTTTTGATAAATGAGTCACGAACAAAGACATTCCAAGCTGTCCAGGCACTACAATGGACCATCGTGACAGGCATTATTTTGTTTCAGGTTCTGTTAAGTCAAAAACAAATAATTATTTAAACAAAATGTTGTAGTAAAAAGGATTTGATATACAGCATAAAACAGGTCATTTGGCCCATTACCTCAATAACGATGCACTTATCCTATCCTCGAGCCCAGTGGTTCTCAACTATTTTCTTTCCACTGTCACAGATACCACCTCAAGTAATCCCTTACATAAGATGGAATGTGAGTGAATAACAAAAGGTTGAGAAACACTGCCCTAAACCTATGCCGTCAATTGTTATCCCTTGAGGTGGGGAAACATTTTGTGCAGTCTACACCCAGGGGCTTCAATGGCTCCTCATCATTTTATGTACCTTTGTCATGTGCCTTCTTCTCGTCATCCTCTCCAGGAGAAAACACTGAGGTTCTCCAGGCTCTTCTCATCACTAAAATGAGACAGCGTAGCAGAAGACATTTCCTGCCCATGAAACCTGTGCCACCCAATTACATCCAATTAATCAAACAAACCTCCACAGCTTTGGAATGTGGGATGAAACCCGAAGACAATCTGCACATGTCGTGGGAAGAATGTGAAAACTCCTTACAGACAGTGCCAGATCGGGCCCAGGTTGCTGGCGTTAAAATAGTATTGTGCTAAATGCTACGCTAATCTTTCCTCCTAAAATATACCACCCCAGGCAAAAGACTGGTGAATCATCCTCTTCATATATTTGCAATAGTGTGGCATGGGGTGAGAGTATATGACATACAGATACTGGAGGCAATTAGGAAGGTGAATGAGAAGTTGGCATTTATTTTTAGGAGTGTGGAAAATAAAAGTAAGTAAGTCTTAATGCAACTTTTCAGAGCATTGTTGAGCTGACAGGAAAGATAACCTTGTGCAAGTAAGTTACTGGAGGAACTTAGAGGCTCATCTGGGTAGGGAAAAGGACATTCGTCATTTTGGGTTGGGGCCTTCATCTGGATGACAATGCAAGAATGGATCCAGTTTTGAGAAGGTTTACTGGATCAATTCTTGGAATGAAAGAGTTGACGCAATGAATAAAGGAGGCCAAGTCTATCCTCGATCGATTTTTCTCAGAATAAGAAGCAGTCGAATTGAAGCTGGTGTAATTTAATGCACACAATAGTAGTTGGGTTTTCTTTAAAAAAAAAGTACCTATTTAGCTTCAGCAAATAAAACTTTTGGTGCATATATGCATTGTACTCGTGTATATGACAATAAACTCATAATCAAGAATGAACCCAAACCTCTGGTGTAGTGTTCAATCCTGCGGTTTGTCTGCATCAGGAATTCTGTGACTCAATATCGAACACACTGTTCATCCAAATCTGATTTATTGAAAAATATATTCCTGTTATTAAATCATGAATTCCCAAATAGAAAGGAAAATGTTAATGGGATGGTCCCGGAGGATTGGAGGGTTGCTCATTTAGTTCCATTGTTTAAAAAAGGTGCTAGGAGTAAATCTAGTAATTATAGGCCTGTAAATTTGACATCAGTGGTAGGTAAGTTGATGGAAAGTATTTTTAGAGATGATATATTTATATTTGGATAAGCGGGGTTTGATTAGGAACAGGCAACATGAATTTGTGAGGGGAAGGTCATGTTTGACAAACCTTATAAAATTTTTTTGAGGAGATTACTGGGAAGATTGAGGAGGGTGTGTATATGGCCTTTAAGTTTCCTCAGGGAAGGTGAGTTAGGAAGGTTCAATCATTAGGTATTAAAAATTAAGTAGTAAAATTGAGTTAACAATGGTTGAATGGGAGATACCAGAGAGTAGAGGTAGATAACTGCATGTCAGATTAGAAACCAATGACAGGTGGTATGCCTTAAAGTTCTGTATTGGATTCTTTACTGTTTGTCATATACATTAATGAACTGGATGATGGTATGGTAAATTGGATTAGTAAGTATGCAGATAATTCTAAGATAGGTGGAGCTGTGGATAATGTCGAAGCGTTTCAAAGCATGCAGAGGGATTTAGACCAGTTAGAAGAGTGGGCAAAAAGATGGCAGATGGAGTTTAATGCAGATAAATGTGAGATGTTACATTTTGGTAGGGCTAATCAAAATAGGACATACGTGGTGAATGGTCAGGCATTGAAGAATGCAGTAGAACAGAGGGATCTAGGAATAATGGTACATAATTCCTTGAAGGTGGATAGGGTGGTGAATAAAGCTTATGGTATCTTGGCCTTTATAAATCAGAGCATTGAGTATAGGAGCTGGGATGTTATGCTAATATTGTACAAGGCAATGATAAGGCCAAATTTGGAGTATTGTGTACAGTTTTGGAAGTATAGGAAAGATATCAACAATTTGGAGAGAGTGCAGAGAAGATTTACTAGCTTTTTACGGTTTACAAGGCCTAAGTTGGAAGGAAAGGGTAAATAAGTTAGGTCTTTATTCTATGGAGCATAGAATGTTAAGAAGGGGTTTGATCGAAGTATTTAAAATTATTAAGGGTATAGATAAAGTTGACGTGGAGAGGCTTTCTCCTTTAAGAAAGGGGAGATACAAACAAGAGGACATGAGCTGAAAATTAGGTGGCAAAAATCTAGAGGAAACTTAAGGGGGTCCTTCTTTACTCAGAGAGTGGTGGGTGTGCGGAACGAGCTTCTGGACAAAGTGGCGGAGGCAGGCTCAGTATTAGCATTTAACGAGAAGTTGGATATGTATATGGATGGGAAACGAGTGGAGGGTTATGGGTTGAGTGTAGGTCAGTGGGATTAGGTGAAAGTGTTCGGCAGGGACGAGAAGGGCCAAGTTGGCCTGTTCTGTGCTGTAATTGTTCTTGGTTATATAAGAAGTCTATGGTCATGTAAAATAAATTTTGTTTTGGTTAACACCATAAACATTCTAAATTCATGGTGTTGTTGTCCACAGCTGTTCATATACTCAGATAACGATTTTTCAAATGGGTTTCAATTGCTGCTCTCTTTCCAATGTTGGGTTGAGCATCCTTGCCACTTTCAAATGAAGTAGAGTTTCAAGAAGGTCATTTAGGGAGAAAAATGTAGACATGAAGGCTGATTTTGTCAGAAATATACGTAACTGCTAAGAGTAGAATAAATTCTTACTTACTTCAAAGAAAGCATACGTTTCACTGTTATATTGCATAATCTACCATCTGCACCAGTGTGGATTCAGTACTGCAGTGATATGTATCATATGCATCAATGCCAGAGATGAATACAACATTTTTATGTTTAATAGATAATGCTTTGATTTATAGGAAGCAACACAACTATTTGTTAAATAATAGAATGGACATTGTCAAACATGTCTGCTCTCCTGGTCTATTGAGTAATGCAACATCACTAAGAATCTCAATAATGTGTTCAAGAATTGTCCACTGGAAGTTTGAAGAAGTATGATTCAATCAGTACCATCCTGTTATTGACATTTTCCCTGCTTTTGCAGAGGAGATGCTTTTAAGTTTTGTGTAATTAATAATGGATGAAGAGGTGACGGTAGCTTGTAACTGAAGTTAGGTAGGAAGGTTCGATGAGCAAGTTGATTTCTTCAATCAAGGTGCCTGAAGTCAAATTATTAACAATCCACTGATTTTTCATAGGTCCCCTTGTGTAGATTTAATAGCACTTCAGAAAAGGAAAAATTGAAAATTGATTATTTCTCAGAGTGTTGACAAAAATGATTTTGAAAAGTCAAATGTGTCAAAGTCAATGGATAGAAGGGGATCAGAGAAGATTGGAGGTAGATACAGCATCTCAGAAAAAGAGGATCTATTTATACCCAGGGTATGGGGCTCACTAGCAGAGTCAGTATTTATCATCTATTGTTGGATTTTGCACTGAGTGACTTGTTCGATTAGGGTGATAAGGTGTAGAATTGGTGCCTTTTAGCCCCGTGGCCTGATCTCTGGTGCAGGCGATGCAGAGTCTTCCACCTTCTCCCTGGGACTCTATGGCTTCCCTTGGGCTCTCCAATTCCCTCCTGCACCTTGACGATGTACAGGTTGGCAGGTTCATACTGTAAATTACGCTGAGCATACAGGTGAGTGGTATCTAGGCAGGGAAGTGGGTTGGCGGGTGGGGTGTTGATGTGAATGCAGGAAGAACAAACTGGAATTAAATTAAAATTAGTGTTGGAATGGAATGCTTTATGACTCTGACTGTTTCAGACCAGCTAAGGTGCCTTATAAAAGTGAAGCCTGGAATCAGATATAACAATCCACCAAAATAAATCTGCTGGAGGAGCTCAGCGGGTCGAACAGCATCGGTGGGAGAGAAAGACAAGTCAACATTTCAGGTTGGAACCCTTCATTGAGAGTTTTTATTCTTGACTCATGCTGTCTAACCTGCTGAGTTTTAGTTATTTTTAAAAAATTCGGAGATAAACCACAGTAATGAGGTCATACTGCCCAAATACACCCATGCAAACAATTAACCAACTAACCACATGTGTCTTTGGAATGAGGGAGGAAACTGGAGCACACTGAGCAAACCAACACAGTCACAAGAAGAACATACAACCCATTACAGACAGCAGCGGATTCAACCCAGGTCTCCAGCGCTGTATGTGCTAACTGCCACATCAACTGTGGACCCCTTCACATGTGATTTTTTTTTGTTTCAGATTCCTGCATCTACAGTCTGTTATGTCTCCATCTGACAATCTAGCAGATTTTTGGGTGAGATTACTGATATTAACCTTTTATTCCAGATTTTTTAAACTGAATTTAACCCCCCCCCCACCCGCCGCTATAGTTTTGAACTAGGTTCTGAGTTGACGCTGTAGTTAAGTGGTTTTCAAACTTTTTCTTTCCACGCACATGCCACCTTCAGCAATCCCGATGCCACTGGTGCTCTGTGATTAGTAAGGGATGGCTGAAGGTGGTATGTGCGTGGAAAGAAAAAGTTTTAAATCTACTGTTTTAATCGTATCTCATTGACTCGTTATGTGCACGGTTTCAGAACTCCAAAGGAAATGGGCCAATGACAATTTTTCTCAAGCAAAATATTTCAGTAACATTTGGGTCTCGAGCAGTGGTTCTCAACTTTTTCCCCCACTCATATACCACCTTAAGTAATCTCTTGGTATCACATAGCACCTATGGCATAGGGATTACTTAAAGTGGGATGTGAGTGGAAAGAAAAAGGTTGTAAACCATTGCTATAGATAGAGGGTCCAGAAGCAAAAGAGTCTCTGCTCCAGTGGCAATGAATTATCTTCAGCATCCTGGAAATTCTTGAGGACTTGAGGTAAGGGTGAAAGGTGAAATATTTAAAGGAAACATTAGAGGGGAACACAAAGAGTGGTGAAAGTTTGCAATGATCTTCTAGCTGAAGTGGTGAAAGTGCGCTCCATTTTGACAGCTAAGAAAAATTTGGATTGGTGCACAGATGGGAGGGTATAGAGGGCTATGGTCTAGGCACAGGTCAGTGGGATTAGGCAGAATAATTAGGTCAGCACAGACGAGATGAACCAAAGGGCTTGTTTCAAGTTTATTATCATCTGAGTGTGTTTATACAACCAGACAAAACAGTGTTTCTCCAATCCGCAGAGCACACGTGTTCACCCACAACGAACAGCACATAATAATGACATGTTCTCCATATTCATAAAATAAATATACTGGGTACATTAATGTTTTTGAATAATTTACTCGATTCAAGATACTGTTTCTGTGCTTTAGTGTTCTATCATTCTCAAATCACTTTGATAGCACAGAAGTAGAAGCAGGAATTAATTCACTGCAGACTTTCCTATTTAACTCAAAGCAAGAGTAGATGTTGTCCTTTCAAATCTGGTCTGCTTTTCAATAAGTCACGTCTGATCTTTTAACTCGCATTCTCATTATTCTACTCACTCCATTCCTCTCGATGTTCTGAAATATATAGTTACCGAAAGACAGTTTAAAAAGTGCCTTGCCACAATGTCGCTTACTTGGAGGATAGAGGCAATTGGATTTTTCATTATTGCACCATTTACAGCAGCTGCCCCAGGAAACAATGCTTAGCCCCACTCTGCACAATGGATTTTCAGCTCACTGAGGATTGTCAGACTGTTGAGATCAATAAAAAATGATAATTGGTTGAGAACAACGGGGAATGTTTTCGATGGTAAGTGTGGTTTTCTAGAATGATGCACATTTCACCAAGGACACACGTACTTCCTTTACGGTACATGAAAAAAAAATCTTTCCACTGATTTCAGAAATGAAGGCATTGGCCTGCAAGGAAATAATATACAGAACACGAGAATGGACCTTTTAGCCCTCAATGTTATGCTGACCTATATAATCCTATCCCACGTCAATGTAACCTTTTCCTCCATCGCAGCCCATAACTCTCCATTTTTCCTACAGGCTATCAGAGGTTTTTTTTGCATGTCTCAATTTTACAAGCCTCTAGCACCACCCCCGGCAATGCATTCCAGTCGCCCACCACTCCCAGTATAAAAGAAATTCCCCTGAACTTTCCTCCACTCACTTTAAACAGATGTACTCTGATATTGGCAATTCCATCCCGGGAAGAATGTACGCTCTGTCCCTTTCATAATCTTCTGCAGCTCTATTAAGTTGCCTGTCTATATTTTCCACATACCTTGATGAAGGGATCAGGCACAAAATGTTTGTTATGTATCTTTATCTTTGCTATATAAAGTACGCTGTGTGACCTGCTGAGTTTCTCCAGAGTTGTTTTTGTATTACAATCATCGCATCGGCAGACTTTCGTGTTTCACTCTATATGCTGCCTCTCAACCTCAATTGCTCCAAAGAGAAAGTGTTCGCTCAACCTTTCTTCATAACACGCTCTTTAGTCCCGACATCTTGCACTCTCTCTGAAGCCTCTACATCCTTTCCATAATGACATAACAAGACTGTACTCAACATTCTAAATGTTCTCTGACCAGAGTTTTATAGAGCTGCAACGTGACCTCATGGCTTGAACTCAATCCCCTGACTAAAGTTTGAAATAATTAAGGATATATTTTCTTCTCATGAAAGTAATCATGTTGAAACATGCTAGATTTCACATGGCATCTTGAGAATGTTTCTCTTTGCGAAGAAATTTTTAACTGCCAGCGTACTGTCGTTTCAGAATAAAGTGCTACCCATTTAAGATGGGCAATAGATTCTCAGATGTCGTGAAATTTAAATTGAATTGCAATGAAAAGAAAGATCAATTAGCACCAAGAAGAGAGGCATGCCCTATTTAATAACAAATTAATACCATTGACATTAGATAATAGGATCATCGACACCTGGTCTTGTAGAGGGATCAGGTATATCGAGGACTGTTTTGATCAGGGAAAATTTATGACGTTTGATCAGCTTAAAAATAAATATGGTTTATTGAATAATACGTTCCTTTGCTATATTCAATTAAGACCTTTTTTTAAGGGACAAATTGGGTCCGACAATGAACTTGACATGATGGAGTGACTTAGAAACACTTGCTCGAAAGGGGAACATAAAAATAATTATATCAGCTATCTATCTTCTGCTGCAAATGGAAGCCCCTAAAGATGGGCTACACAGGTGAAGACAAAGATGGGAATCAGACTTAGATATAATAATTGGAGAACAATGCTGTTCTGATTTGTGTCGAGACAGGATGACAAATACTATTAATATAAGATAAAGATTTATGCATTATAATTTCTTGCATCAGCTGTACCTCACACCACAAAAGTTGAACTAACTTAAATCAGAAATTTCAGATCAATGTTTTAGATGCAGCCCTGAGATCCTTTTTATATCCAACCTGGTCATGTTCCAAAGTGAAAACCTTCTGGGAAGATCTGGGTGACCTTCTAGAACAAATTACTGGGAAACAATTTCCACAGATCCCAGAATTATTTTTTTAGGAAATATTAAAGACATAAGACTTACAATGAAGCTGTCAAAACATCAATTACAATTTGTTAAGATCGCATTGACAGTGGCCAAGGAATGTATAGTGGTTGCCTAGAAGTCTGATTCCCATTTAGGATTGGAATGTTGGAATGTGGAAATGCAAAACTGTCCCCTCCCCGGAGAAAATCATATAATCTGAGGAATAATTATGACGTATTTATGGATATCTGGCAGCCATACCTATGACATGAAGGGAATGATCTATAATGGTTCCCACCCCCCTTGATCTGCCCCCTTTCTATCTTTTCCCCCCATCCAGAAAAGTCAAATAATTTTTAGGCCTGGAAGATTGGTGAAAGTGCCTGGCAGATCTTTCTCTTATTATTATTTCTGTTGTTCTTCTATCCTACTTTTATACATTCTTTTTTCCCTCTTTTTTCTTTTTCCAAGGGATGGAGGCAGGAGGGTTATTTATAATGATAGTCAACAAGAAGGATTGTTATTGAATACATTGGTTAATTGTTCTGTTGGATTTGTTTGACTTGTAAATTCTATGAATAAAATGTTCAAAAAAGAAGAGCACCATGAGAACACTGTTATGGATTCATTCAGGAGCCTGATGGCTGCAAGGAAGAAACTGGCTTCTTGCCTGCTAGTGAATGCTATCATCCTCTTAAGCCTTCTGCCCGATGAAAGGAGGGAGTGACTGGAGTATGATGGGTCCTTCAATATGTTGCTATCTTTCCTATACAGCAGTAGATGTGCACGGCATCTGTGGAAGGGACAAAAGTTTGTGTGATGTTCTCAGCTGCCTTCACAATATTCTGCAGCTTCTTCTGATCTTGAGAAGAGCAGCTCCTGTTCCACACTGTGATGCATCCAGCAAGTCTGCTTTTGATATGCACCTGTAATGTTGATGGTGCGTTCTTTACTCTGCAAAGTTTCTGTAATGTTTACCATTATTTTGTCCTGGAGCACATTTGTGTCTACCTACATTCTTCAATTAATTGCATTCCCTTCTTGCAAAAGAAAAATAGCAGGGAACTCTGTTCAGAAGCACCACATTTCCATAAGGGCCAGTTACATTCCTGAGATTCATCGAGAAATTTCATTATCTCCTTCCATGAGTTACCTGCACTGGAAACAATTTTGTGTCCTTGAAATTTTATTGCAGAAGGATACCAGACTAATGAAAACATTTATTGTTAGTTTTGATTGATGAATGATCAAAGAGTTTCAAACCAGTCAAAATGCCAATTTGTGTTGTTTGCATTTTGGCTGGGTTGTAAGTGATTCAACACACTACCCTAGGGTAGTACATTGGAATTGATCATTATAATGAGCTTGTGTCAATTTTTAAAAAAAATGGAGCATGTTTGATTTTTCATGTTGAACACAGTCCTTGAACATTTAATTGAATTGTGCAACAATTTTTCACCTGTATCTCTCGTCTTCTCATTTAACTTGCGATTTCTCACTTGCAATGATGAAAGGGGGATCTGTGTAATTCTTTGCCTGGGGGAGTGGATTATTACATAATAAGATTAGGGGAAAGCAGGATGCCGGCATTTATGTCAGGAGGGCAGCATATAAAGAAAGTCATGATGTCTCTTAGTTAAACTATCTTCCCTTCCTGTCAGTAATTCCGTGTAACTCTGAGATCACTGGAGGTTGAATGAGATTATGGGAGATATCTGACAGGAAGATGCATTTTAGCCAAAGGTCACATCAGCTGTGATTGAATTGGATGGTGGAACTGGTTTGAGAGTCTGGTTATTTTTTTAAACAGTCAGACCACAACAATGAAACTTGCATTTACTTTTTAATCCCTTGTGTGATAGTTTGACCCTGCTGTCAAGATAGAAAGCAAGCACAAGAACCATAGAGCAATACAAAAACCCTTATTACAATTATGCTGGCAGGAATGTGTAATATTAATGTCAGGTAGGCAGAGTCACTTGGTTAATACCAGAACCTCATTTGAAGTTTACAGTGGGAAGGTACAATATTTAAGGCATATTCTTGCATACAAATTTGATAGACATTTCTTTGAACTCATTGTTACAAGCTTATGTTTTACATCTTGCATATCTCCTTTCTAAACACAGGGAGATGGTTTGATGTCAATCATTTATTCACATGTACAAGTCATAATTAAAACATATCCTTCTTGCACACAAAATTAATAATAGTCTGGAAGAATTGCTCCCAATATACACAGACATCTGTTTCCTGCCTGCCTAGTATATGACCTTCTATTATCATATGCAAACAGACAGTTTCACAATCATTTTAAACCATTAAAGTTAACAATGGAGAACAAAGCTTCTGGGCAGAAACAATATAAAGTCAGACAGGACTGGGCTGGCTCCGTTAGAGTCAGTTCTACAGTCTTTAGGCCATTTCATGTTGGGCCTCCGCCTTGAGATTGGCTACGGAGCAGAGAGAAAAATGGGAACTTACCTTTCAGACAGCAGCCTGCTCTAGCATCCCATTCATATCCAGAGGGCTATCGTAGTGCCCTCCGGATCCGATGGAGCCACTAGTGTCGTAGCTCTATGGTTCCCAGAACACTTCCAGCTGCGTGGGGGATTATGGGTAGGGAAGACGGCCGTGTTTAGAGCCACAGAGAGCGGTCCTGAATGCCAAAGTGGCCCGGTGTGGTTGTCCCAGCATGTACTGGCCACCCCTTGTGGGTCCCCGCTGCCCCGTCGGTGCCTGCTGCCCCGATGGTCTCCGCTGACAGCTCCCACTGCCCTGACTGCCCCAAGGGCTCCCCGCCACCCCTGACTTGGAGGGAGAGGGGTGAGTGGGGAGAAGGGTCGCAGGCTGACAGCATCATCAGCCCAACCCTAAACAGCTGCTTAGTGTGGCTGTACATTTAGATCGATCAACAGGGGGCTGCGCTGCGGAGATTATCCCTCTCGGAGAGGAGTTGGAATGTACGTCTCGGAGACCGCCTCCGCACATTCAGAAAGGCAGGTGATTATGCGTTTTGGCGGCGATTCTCTGCCTTTACATCTCAACTTTTGGGGTATCTGAAATGCCCTTTTGACAATTCAAATCGCGTTATGAAACCTGTACAGCTGTGTTTGCATGGGAAAGTTTTTATGAATGGGCTCATCCCATTAACAGTTTGACTGAATGGGATGAGCCATTTAGCACCTCCATGTTATTAAGCCGTTATAAGGCTTTTTCAGGTGCATTGTACGGTAAGAATGTGCCTGAAGAATCAGAAGCTGCCCTTTAAAGCGTTTAAAGCGCAACACTGGCCACCTGAAGGTCACAGCTGCATAGGATGCAGCTCTGAGCCCACTCCGGCTCCTGCCCAGTGTCAGCTGTGATCAGCAGCCTGACCCTTTAACATCCGCTTTCAGGTGGCTGGGGGACACACTGAGCTGAGCTGATTATCCCTCTCGGAGGAGGGTTACGTAGCTCGCCTCAAGAGCACCTCCTGCACATTCAGGTGGCCTCAAAACAGCCGCATATTGCCTAAACGTGTGGCTTTACATGTGGGGCAATTGGCCACCTGAAAGTGCCTATTGTGTGTCTACAGATTTTCATGGTTTACTTCTGAATACTGTACAACACTGTGACATCCCTTCAAGGAATGCCCACCCTGAAGACATTCTCCTTTGCTCTGCGTAGCGAGTTCTGTGGGATTCTTTCTCACTGCTACCCATCTATAATCCTTGCTGCTCTCAAGCTTATCGACCATACATCCAGCCAGACTCGATTCCACAGCCACATGGCCTTCGTCGCTACTTGTCTCTGCTGCAATCTTGTGCCTTGTGGTTTCCAACTTCGATTTCAGGCTGTGGAGCAGTTGAGAACGTGAGATTCAGGTCGGACAGTGGTCAGTAGCACATTTTTATCTACAAAGTCCTGATCTCTGTGGTTGAGACTCAGAATCAATAGGTTCCTTTAAGCTGCAGCACCTGGGTAGCCCTCCTGGGACCCAGATGCAATTTCTGGGGCAAAGGTGCTTCCAGCACCTTTTAAGTTGCGGGAGGGGAGGCGGGTATTGACCCATTAAGTCACCAACATGGCGATCCCGTCCCCATGATTTTTTATTTTTTTATTTTTTATTTTTTTATTTTTCACACCATAAATCACATTAGCCATGATATACACTATTTCTTTTTCACACATATACAGTGACTTTTTCTCCCCCCCCCCTCCTCCAAAGCCACCCCCCCACCCCCCCCTCTCATCCATTTTATGTATACAATCTAGGTTGCATTAAGCCAGTCAGACAATGTTGTCATTCAACAAAATTACACCAGAAATTCTACTGAGTCCATTCTTTTCTTTCCTTCTCCTTCCATCAACTTAGGTACTATTTGTCCCCGGTAGGTTTTCGCTATTGTATTTAATGTAAGGCTCCTATACTTGTTCGAATATTTCAATATTATTTCTTAACCTATATGTTATTTTTTCTAATGGAATACATTTATTCATTTAAATTTAGTAGTTTCTTCCTTTTTAATTTGGTTATGTATTCCATTAATATTTAAAGACATATAGTTCAGCGTAGCCCTTTTATATTTTGTTTATCTTCTCTTTCCGTTTTTCCATCATTACCTTTCCTCCTTTTCCATTTCTGTTTTCTTATTTTCAACTCTTTATAAGACAACATTTCTACAACATCCAACATTTTCCTTATTCTCCTATTTCTATCTTATTTATCCCCAATCTCCCCTTCACCTCCTGAGTTGTCCTTTATCCCTTGTCGGACAACCACATCTCCCCTCTCCATTTGGATTTGCGAATCCACTCGCAAGCGTCAACTGATTTTGCAGTGACCGCTATTTCCCCCCACCCCGCCTCCCCCAGAAAAGATTTCACTTTTCATATGTCACAAAGGTCACTCTTTTAATTCCCTCCTTATTCTCTCTATTCCATTACCTTCCCTTATTAATTCTTGTCTATACTATCTATATTTTCCTCTAAGTACAGATATATTCATGTATGCACATTGTCTCTATTCACTCTTATACCTCTTTACCCGCATACATATCAATCGTGATCATTTTTACTCTCATTACCCGTCTTCATCCCTCAGTCTATTTTTGTCTTTACCCACATACATATCAATCGTGATCATTTTTACTCTCATTATCCCTCTTCCTCCCTCAGTCTATTTTTGTAATTGTTCTGCAAATTTTCGTGCTTCTTCTGGATCCGAGAATAGTCTGTTTTGTTGTCCTGGAATAAATATTTTCAATACCGCTGGATGCTTTAGTATAAATTTATACCCTTTCTTCCATAAAATCGCCTTTGCTGTATTGAACTCTTTTCTCTTCTTTAGGAGTTCAAAACTTATATCTGGATAAATGAAGATTTTTTGCCCTTTATACTCCAGTGGTTTGTTGCCCTCTCTTACTTTTTCCATTGTCTTCTCCAGTACCTTTTCTCTTGTAGTATATCTTAGGAATTTTACTACAATAGATCTTGGTTTTTGTTGTGGTTGTGGTTTAGAGGCCAATACTCTATGTGCCCTTTCTATTTCCAATTCTTGCTGTAGTTCTGGACATCCTAGGGTCTTAGAGATCCACTCTTTTATAAACTCCCTCATATTCTTGCCTTCTTCATCTTCCTTAAGGCCCACTATCTTTATGTTATTTCTTCTGTTATGGTTTTCCATTGTATCTATTTTTTGAGCTAGTAGTTCTTGTGTCTCTTTAGTTTTTTTATTAGATTTCTCCAATTTCTTTTTTAAGTCTTCTACCTCCATTTCTGCTGCTACTGCCCGCTCTTCCATCTTGTCCATTTTCTTTCCCATTTCTGTTAAGGTCATCTCCATTTTATTTATTTTCTCTTCTGTGTTGTTTATTCTTTTTCTTAAATCCTTAAATTCCTGTGTTTGCCATTCTTTAAATGACTCCATGTATCCTTTAATAAGAGCAAGTATATCCTTTACCTTGCCTTTCTTTTCTTCTTCTATTTCACTGTACTCTTCCTCTTCCTCTTCTTCTTCCTCTGGGTTGACCATCTGTTGTTTCTTTGTTGCCCTTTCCTCCTCTTCTTTCTTGTTTCTATTGTCTTCTGTGGTCTCTTCTTGCTGCAGGTGTTCTGCAGCTGTCGTTGCCGGCTGTGGAGATCGACTCCCCAGCTGGTCCCCCCTCCCGTCGGTGTGTTTTTTTTCATTCGCATCGCGCATGCGCGAAGTATCGCGCATGCGCGGTTGCGCACTTTTACTCGGCTCTGCGAGCCATTTTTGTAGTCCATTATTTACCGACCTGAGGGAGCGGGTTTCTCTCTCCGCAGCGAGCCTCTTCGGACAGGTAAGGCCTTCACCTTTTTCCTCCTTTGTCTTCTCTTCCTCTCTTCTTACCGTTGCTTTCGATTTTTCTTTTTTTGTCGCCATCTTCTTTCCACCTTTATACTCACTTTTCTGTAACTTTTATTTCTGTGCCTTTGTGTTTTCCTTTGTTTTTCCCGACTTTTCTGGAGAGGGCTGGAGTTCACCGTCCGGCCACTACTCCATCACGTGACTCCCTCCTCCCGTCCCCATGATTGATGCGTCACGAACTTGGAAACTATCAGTAAGTCTCCCCCCCTCACCCCTACCCCCCCCACCGGCCGTCAGTCACCTCTAGAATCCTCTCCTCTCCCCGCTGCAGCAGTGACTCCTCCCCCCAACACCACGGTAGGCACTTCACCTAGGGGTTTCCCTGTGATGCTAGCAGGCAACTGCTAACCAGGTTGACCATTTTGCTGTTCAAGCCGCGGGTGTACGCATCCTGAGTAAGTTTAACTGGGTTCCCTGATTACCTCTAAGGTAGTGTGGCCTCACCTTTCCCCGTTCCTCCACTCCACCCACTTGGCCTTTGTAGACAAACCCTCCTGGCTGTCCCAACTTTGCACAGCTGAGATAGTTTCCATGACTAGCAATGCCACTCCTCCCCCTTTCATTCCTCCCCCTCTATCGTGTATGAAGCAACGGAACCCCAAAACGTTAAGGTGCCAGTCCTGCCCCTCTCCTGCAACCAAATCTCACTAATAGCATCAATATTCCTTGCTTTAAAGTAAGTACACCTGAGAAAATTTCTATCACATACAAACCTTTCATTTGTCTATACATGCAGTCCTCCCATGACTTTTATCCTCCTCCTTCTCACTTACTGCTCTAACCTGGTTCCCCTCACCCTGCAAATCTAGTTTAAACCCATAGGGACAAGACTAACAAACCTACCCTCAAGAACATCAATCCCCTTCCAGTTCAGATCCATTCCGTCCTATCGGTACGGATCCCACCTTCCCAGTGATCGAGAGACCTGAAGCCCTCCCTCCCACACCATGCGTTAAGCTGCCTTATCCTTCTAATTCTATACTCTCCAGCACATGGCACGGGAAGCAATCCTGAGATCGCTACCCTGGAGGTTTTCTTCTTCAGCCTAGAGCCTAACTGCCTGAACTCTCCTCCAGCTGAAGGATGATGCCTAACTCCTTGAACTCTCCTCCAGCTGAAGGATGTTTGCAAATTGAACCCAAGCCCTCATCTCAGGACATTGGTGCAGCTATTCTTTTCATTATACACTCCAATACAATCCAAATCATTTACATGGCCCACAAGCAATTTTGTGGAAACAGAACAACTACATTCCTTAATGCAAATAAGATGGCCTATCAAGGAATTAACAGGGTATCTTCAATAAAACGTGAAATAAACCTCCAGGTTAACTAGATGTTTTTTCAATAAAGAAAAGGGCAAAATTGTTAATTCAGTGCATTCAGGCTCTATAGGATGAGTTGGTTTTATTTGCAATGTAATTAACCAAACGAAAAAAATTCATACTAACACAGTAACTTTCACTACCTCAGGTCATCCAGAAGAAGTTAAAATTAAATATATTTTAAAATCCAGTCCCATTGTAATTAGAAGGTAATCAGAGTCAATTTGCATACTTACTTCAGTTACAAGTGTTGTGAAGTACCAGAAGGTCAGATGCATTCGCACATCACGGTTCCCTATGTTTTTGCCTGTTGACAATGCATCCCATCGTCCGACATTAATTTTTCCATTTAGCACTGGGAATTGCATTGATGGATTCTGCAGATAATTGACAACATTTAAATTTCTAAAACAAACTTTGCTGTTAAATTAGGCAATTTCGTGTCAGGCCTCCGCCTTGAGACCGGCTACGCGGGGGATAGAAAAATGGGAACTTACCTTTCAGACAACAGCCCTAAACGGCTGCTCCAGCATCCCTTTCAAATCCAGAGGCACCCCGTAGTGCCCTCCAGATCCGACGGAGGTGAGGCGACTGGAGCCGAAGCACCACCCATCATCAATACACTACTCATAATCCCCTACACAGCTGAAACTGCTTTATGTTTCCCAGAACATTTCCAGCTGCGTGGGGATTATCGGTAGGGAGGACGGCCATTACTCTGCCACGATTTGAGCTGCACAGGGCGGTCCCAAAGGCTGAAGTGGCCCAGTGTGGCTGTCCCAGCCCGCAGCGGCTGCCCCGCCAGTCCCCCCTGCCCCACCAGCTCACGCTACCCTGCCGGTCCCTGCTGACAGCTCCCACTGCCCCAACTGCCCCCGCTGACCATCCCCGCTGCCCCGAGGGCTCCCCGCCGCCCCTGACTTGGAGCAAGAGGGATAAGTGGGGAGATGGGTCGCGGGCTGATGGCATCATCAGCCCACCCCTAAACAGCTGCTTGGCGCGGCTGTACATTCAGATTGATCAGCGGAGGGCTGTGCTGCGGAGATTAACCCTCTCGAAGAGGGGTTGGAATATGCAGCTCGGAGACCGCCTTCACACATTCAGAAAGGTAGGTGATTATGGGTTTTGGCAGAGATCCTCCGCCTTTAAATCTCAACTTCTTGACTCTGAAATGGCCTAATGACAACATGAACACATTAATTTTCAATCTGCTCATGGAAGGAGTAGATTTTAATACTTCTATTTGTACAGAAGTGTAGTCGAAAGTGTACTGAGTGGCTGCATCACAGCTTGGCATTGGAGCACCAGCGTTAGTGGAAAGCCATGCAAAAGGTAATGGATACAGCCAGTACATCACCGGTAAAACTCTTCTTACCATCCAGAAAATTTACATGGAACACTGCTGTCCGAGAGAATCAGTAATCATCAAGGTACCGCACCGTCCGGGACATGGTCCGTTCTCGCTGCTGTCATCAAGAAAGGGGTACAGGTGCCACAAGATTCGCACCACCAGGTTGAGGAACAGTTGCTACCCCTCCGCCATCAGACTTCTAAACAAATTCAAACAGAGACTAATTTAAGGACTCCTGCATTGCACGTTATTTATTATTGATTTTTATTCTGGATTGCAGTTTGTTTGTACTTGCTTCTTGTTCACATTTCTCTCTTTCGTGGACATACCTTTTCTCAAGTACAGTTATTTTTGCATTACTGATAAGTAGAAATTCTGCCTGACCCACAGGAAAAAGAATCTCAGGGTTGTATGTGATGTCATGTATGTTCTCTGACAATACAATTGAACTTTGTATTTTTCTTATTACGTATTATACTTGTTCATTTTTTTCTGGTTCTGAGTTAATGGGTAGAAATGAGTCCCGCTTCTCAGTCACTTCACATACAACTTCTGAGACCCGTTTACAAAATGTTTCTTGTGACAGTTTTGTTCAAAGTACTGCACCAAGTTGTTGCAACCACCCTGAACTTCCTGTTCCTTTCCTCTTACTGACATATCAGTCTCTTACCTCCGGCACTGTTCAAATCAAGGACAACACAAGCTTGAGGAACAGTAGGTGGTTTCAAATTGCCTTGTAAAATGGGGTTAACTGGGCAATTTGCCTGGTCAGTGCCCCACTCACAAGGCAGCTTGAAAGGGTATGACCTGGTCACCGTTGTCCAATGTCAACTGGGTCCCTGCCCTACCTCAGAGGTAGACTGGGAACCCAGTTAAACTAACCCAGGACGTGTCAACTGGGAGCTTGAACAGCAAAATGGCCAACCCGGTTACTCCTGTGACATTAGCACTTACGGCCTAGCGTCACAGGGAAATCCCGACTGAACTGTCTGTGGTGATCAGGGGGAGAGAGGGGTCGCTGCCAGGGCCCAGGATGGAGAAATGGAGGAAGGGGTGAGAGGTCCCTGCCGCGAGGGAGAGAGGAGGGGGGTCGGCTGCCATGGGAGAGAGGGTAGGAGTCAGCAGCTGCAGGTTGGGGGAGACTGACAGTTGGTGGGGGGACGGCCCCTCCTGAGCCAGTCACATGGGGAGCCACCAAGGCTTGAACTGGTGTTCAGACTTTTACTGTTATACAGTCTTTTCTGTGCCTGTGCTTGCTTGCAACTACCTCAGTGCACCACATTCATAAACAGATCTCTGAAAGGTGGTGTTGATTTTCAGTGAAAGTCATTCTGAGGACAATTTTTGTAAGTTTTCAAATAAAGCAATGACCAATGTTTCAAACCCATCACATCACAAAGTTCTGCTAACTATTTAGGGATTCTGGATTAAATGGAAGTTACTTTGGCATGTTGGATATACAGGTGAGATCCAATCATTCAGTTTTGCTTTCTTTGAATCTTTCTCGTACTCTATCTTTGCATCGTGTAATACATTCACTTGCACACATGGAGTCATTTTCCACTGGTACTTGTGCCAGGAATTAATGGGGATTTAACCGGTTTAGGCTCCAGTGGAAAAAGAAAACAATCACCACACCGGTGTCAAATCACACCGGGGATTGACGGCCTCTACCCGTACTCATATCCCCGGCCCCAGCTGACGCAGGCATGCTGAAAAAGGACACCTGCCATTCATTCCATTCAAAGGTGGACTCTCCGATCCCCAGAGATGAGTATGTGGAAAAGTAGTCAGTGCCCCGGTTAAAGGAGGCCCAGTGGAAATAGTGCCAGTGCCTTCCTATCCCAGGACACTGCACGGCAATTAACTGGAATGCCAGTGGAAAAAGGGCTATAGTTTTACAGCATGAAATAGACCTTTTTTGCCCCAACTTGCTCGTGTTGACCAAATTGTCCAACTAAGCTGGAGAGAGAGAGAGAGAGAGAGAGAGAGAGAGAGAAGGGGGGGGGGGGGAAGTTTTATGGTGAAGGTGGCTCAATTAAAAGAAAAAAAGTTGAACTTACCCTTTTATGAAATAGGTCTAGCACTGCTTTCTCACTGAGCAGCCTCTGAAGCTGCCTTCCGGAGCTGAGGGAGGCGGTGTGAGTGGTGCAGTAGCTCCGCCTATCGCCGTGACATTATCCATATGTGCCAAGAAAACAAAGCAGCCCACACCCAAAATGGCGACCGAAGAGCAGGTAAGAGCACTGGTGGAGATCTGTTCAAGGAGTCTTAGGACTCAGGCAGATCTCCTGTGCAATTAATTAGCTATATTACAGCATATGAGACTTTAAAAATCCTGCTCCTAGTCCTTGGGCTAATGACGTCATATTGTGATTCATCTGCCTGCTCTTTCGGCAGTCGCTTTCAGCAGGGATAGGGGGTCGGTGTCTACCTCCTGAATCAGGCCTTAGAGCTTTCAGCAAGGTCATTTAAGTGACGCAAAGATGGAGAATAGCCACCGTTACATTCACATTTATCCCCCCACTATATAAAGGCAGAGAGAGGGGAGAATGAACATATTAGTGGATGAAGAGGGATCAATATATGATTTATTGTGAAAAGTTTATGGTCTTTAGGATAAATGAAATGAAAACCATGAAGGGAATGAGCAAATAGATGGTTTCATGGGTGCAAACTATAATTTCTTACAGTGTAATACCAGGTAAATCAAGTTATTAAGAACCAGCCTTGTGGTATTTTCTGAACAATATAATAATTACTTACAATACAGGAATGAAAAGGTAATAATGGATTTGTAGAAGACATTTGCAAGAATATTGTGTGCACTGTTTGGCATTCCATTACAGGAGTATTAAAACCATCACGGGTTTGCCTACTCTGCATCGGAACAAAAACATTACATATTGCTTCCCTCATCTCTTCTGGAATCCCCTGAAGCACTTTATACCCTTTTGAAATATTGTCATTGGCATTTTTGGAAATAAGCAACTCAATTTTTCATGGCATTCTTCCCCACAAAAGGTATGCCATAGTGATCATTTAATCTGTCTAATAATGGACGGTGCAAGCGAAAAGGATACCTGGATTATTGAGGTCCTTCATTCTTTCGACCTCTGGAACCTCCTTTTCTGAGAGCAAATGGAACCTAACCTAAAATCCTGGGTGAGGCAGAGACATCCCAAACTTTGGCACTAACTCAGCACTGCACAAGAGTCCCAGATGAGAAGGTCTCTGCAATTGAATATACCAGTGGTTTTCAAACTTTTTTTTTCCACTCAGTAGGAGCTCTGTGATTAGTAAGGGAATACTTAAAGTGGTATGTGAGTAGAAAGAAAAAGTTCACAATCTTCTAACAATTAAATCCATTTGTGTTCCAATCTATTTGCTAATCTGCAAATCAATGGTACTCAACCTTTTTATTTCCACCTACATACTCACTTTAAGTATTCCCTATAGATATAGCCATAGGTGCTCACTTACATGTCACTTTAAGTATTCCCTATGCCATAGGTGCTCTGTGATTAGTAAGGGATTGCTTAAGGTGGCATGTGAGTAGAAAGAAATAGTTTGAAAACCATTGTTTTAATCATACCTAATGGACTCGTTGTGTGCACGGTTTCAGAACTCCAAAGGAAATGGGCCAATGACAATTTTTCTCAAGAAAAATATTTCAGTAACAATTGGGTCTAGAGCAATGGTTCTCAACCTTCCTTTCCCACTCACATACCACCTTAAACAATCCCTTACTAATCACAGAGCACTGGTGGCATAGGGAGAACTTAAAGTGGTACGGAAAGAAAAAGGTTGAGAACCACTGCTGCAAATTAACTTTCAATATACAAGGACACCTGGTTCCCTCAAAATAACATGTTAAAAAAATCTAATTTGCCTTCTAGATTTTTTCCAAAGTGGCCTCACATTTTCCTTCATCATTTTATATCACCTTTAGCACTTCCTCTGGCAGCTTGTTTCATACCCCACCTTTCACTGTGTGAAAATCATTCCCTTCAGTACTCCGTAAAAATCTTTTCCCTCTCACCTTAAGCCGATGTCTTGTAGTTTTAGATCCCCCCCCCCCCCCCACTCTGGGGGAAAAATATGACTGTGACTGCAAACAGTAGTAGGTTGTCAATGGTAGGTAGTTCACTTCCATCTTTTTGAGGGACATTTAGGGTTAAGCAATAAATGCTGACCTTGAGTATGACACCAAGATTCCAAAGTATGAATGGACTGTTATCAACCCACCTCTGTTCAAAATCCCTAATACTGTGTTGTGCTTGCTTTATGCACACAGAACTTACTACACATCTACTCATTCTGCTACCTATCCTGCATGGTGTATCAGAACAAAAAAGACTTTTCAATAGAATGTTCCTTTCAGTAAGTCCTAATTAACTCTGTCCAATCCTAGAATTATTTTCAAGCACATTTCACTGCCACAGCTTGGTTAATCATGGATTCTGACATTTTCCCAATTATCTCATTTATTCCTTTTTTTTGTCACGTGTACACATGATGGTGAAACAATTGTATTATGTGCTATCCAGCAAATTAGCTCAGACTTAAGTATAGCAGGTAGTGCAATGATAGAACAAAATGCAGAGTAGAATGTTACACATTTTAGTCAAATATACAGTTCATCATTTAGTACAAAAAGTTCAGGGACATTTTAAAGACTCTTAGGTATGCACACGGAAAAATAAAGGATTATGGGTATAATGTAGGAAAGGATTACATTGTTGTGGAGTAGGCTTACATTGGGCCTGTTCTGTGCTGTAAAGCTCTATGTCAAACAGAGCAAGATCATCATCTTCCCAATGAGAGGTCCATTTAAGAGTCTGATAACAGCAAGAAAGAAACATTCCTTGAATCTGTATGTTCAGGTTTTCAAGCTTGTGTCTCTTTCCTCCGACTGGAGGATAGAGAAGAGAGTGTGATTGCGATGGGATATGTCCTTTGATATGATGGTAGTTTTCCCAAGACAATGGAAGAGTTGATGAAGAGGAGGTTGGTTTGCATGATGACATGAGGTTTGTCTTTTCAGAGCTTGAACATTAAAGGCTGGGAATTGATGAAGAGTTCTGGTCTGTAACATTGACCATTCATTTTCTCCCACTGACCCACTGCATTCCTCCAGCAGATTGTTTTTGCTCCAGATTCTAGCATCTTCAGTCTCCTGTGTGACACAGGTCCACCAAGTGGTTAAGAAAGTGAAATGCATTTTGGCCTCAGAGGCACACAGGTAACTTCAGGTGATGGAAACTGAAGATGCACACCCTGTGGTGGAGGAATTCAGTTTGTTGCTCTGCATTCCAGCATTCCTGTGTGATAATTCATTGATTTTCAGTCCCATTTATCTCAGTACTATATTCTATATGGTAGCAGAAATGGTTTTTGCGGAGTCTTACACTAGTGGTCAAGAGAGGGTAAGGGATGATGTGATAGAATTTTTCAACATGTGTTAGCTAATCTCTTGCACCTTAACTGTGTTTTGTGATGAGAAGATAATGATATCAAACTCTCAGTTCTGATCTCCTTATTTAAGAAAAAATATACTGGTATTGGAAGTGGTGCAGAGGGGGTTCACCAGTTAATACTGGAGTTTTGGGATGAGCCCATGAGGAGAGATTAAGTGGCCCAGAATTGTTCCCGTTGAAAGTTAGAAGAATGAGAGGCGATATACGAAATGATAAATGGACTTGATAGGATGGCGGCAGGAATGTTATTTCCACTGATATTAGAATGAGGGACATAGCCTCAAGATTTGGGGAGGTAGATTTAGGATGAAGATGAGGAAGAACTGTTTCTCCCAATGAGTAGTGGGGGAATTATCTGCCCAAGAAAGCAGTGGGGGCTGCCTCATTAAATATATTTAAGATAAAGTAAGGGAATTAAGGGATTATGGGGGATTAAAGCAGACTGGTGGAGCTGAGTCCACGGTCAGATCATCCGCGATCTTATTGTATGACGGAGCAGATTTGACGGGCCAGATGGTCGACTTCTGCTCCTATTTCTCATGTGATATGAAATAGAGAAGAGAAACCATTGATGGAATATTTTAAACTGTGGATTACTGACATCCAAAGGCTTGTCTATCACAAACAGTCAAGCCATTAAATGATAAAAATATTGAGTTTATTATCATGTTCATTGTACATATACACCAACATTCGCTTGCTACAGCTGAACAAGTGCTTCATAGTATACATTAAAGTATATTAAAAAGAGATAATAAATACAAAACATACATAGATAATAGATGAGTAGGTGGATTGATAATAGAGAGATTGATATATAATGTAAACTCAGCCTTTTCAAACACACGACCAGAGGTTAAAAATTCTTGTTGTCACTTAAAAATATAACTTTGCCTTCTGAAAGGCAGGGAAAGAGTCACAATTAACATTGTCTGGCAGCCTCACAGTGCTAGAGAAAAAGAGGCCAAAGAGAGCTATTTCAGATGCATTGAGTGTCCATGGGTTCACCTCCAGCACTCTTGTATCCTCTGGAGCCACGCAGACTCCTGCTCAATTCCACAGCAACGCGAGCTCCACATCCAAACCTTTGATGTGATCAGGAGGCCCTTTGGCCCTTCGGGACCCCTTCTTGCTCTTCGCCCACTCTCAAATCCCAGCTCCAATACCTGGTCCCCGTGCGAGCCCCTGCAGACCTGCAGTCTGTTGAGTCGTTCAGTTGCTGAGCCCCTTGCTGCTCTGCTGCTGCTATCACCTTCCCTTTAGAGTCCTTTAGAGCCCTTCAGCCGCTGAGGTCCTTGCTGGTCTGCCTCGTGCAGGCTCATCTCCTCTGCTTCGTCTTCTCAACGGGGGCTGATCTCCCCATTTCTGGTTCATTGCTGCATTCTGCTTCTGCCCCCAGAGTCTGCACAGGCACAGCCAACTCATGGTCACAAGAAATTACTTAAAAGCGCCATCCGATCATTTAAGAGGTCATTTATAGCCTGTACAGAGCCATTGGAATTAGGATCGGGTGACTGAAACCTTTGGTGTAGCTCTGTGTCTCCACTTTCCAGTCTCCCTAGTCTGCACCTGTTAAAGCAACTTCACCAACACTGGCATTTTTTGAGGAATGGTTACCTTCACTCAACTGATAATATTCATGACATGGGTTACTACATTCAGCTAATTATCAATGTTACATTTATAGATCGTTTTTATAACACTGTCATTTTAATTCTGTTAAGGAATGGTGAAGGCTTTAAGGTATCACACTAGTAATTGCCCAGCTTTGAATAGTCAACCACTATAAAAGTACTATGCAGTTTGCAAATGGTTTCTTTTTTTCCTATATGATTAAGTGTGGCTCATCCTGTCTAATTAATCAGACAGCACACTCACTCCTATTGAATTTAATTTAATTTAATTTAAGTGAACTCACAGTTAGGTCAAATTCCACAGACCCATTAATTTTATAATCTGTGTTATATTAACAACAGGTTATCTTCATCTGACAAACCTTTCTCCTGTGTGATTATGCACCTGATAAGAGTTTGCTCTCATTTACTTGTGTTTTTCTTTCTTTTCTGCTCCTCTCTGAGCTGAGTTTCATTTGAATCTGCTCGTCCAGTGGAGCTGTCATCACACCGATCCCCTCCCACTGCAACATCTCTAAATGTGTTGGTGTCACTAATGCTATACAGGTCGAAGTTCTGAAAACCAAAAAGATTTAAAAACCCAACTTAATTTTTTTAAGCACTGACCTGACGTCGCACGTTGAAAAAAAATCACCACCTGACTTGCCCATGAGGGGCTCTGATGCTCTCAGCGCCACTTTGATGACAACAGAGCCCTGGTGTACCGTACAAAAATATAGTTGAAATGGCATAAAGGCCGACAGATAGCACTATGGATGACTGTGAGAAGGAAAAAAGAGGAAGCTTTTATGTTTATCTGTAGAACAGAGTCAAACAGTTGGCAAAAATGGACAACAATATAAGTGCAAGACATCTTACAGTAGATTATGGTGTTGCAATAACCACAATCTATGACCTGAAGGATAAATATAAATGGAAAATATAAAAACACTGCATAAATTTGCCAGGGTTTCTGATGTCATGCCAATTGCTTAGCCATTTTAAACTGTTCCCAATATGTAGATAGAATTTGATATGCTGATTGGAATATGAAGAGTATAAAATTAAAATTGTGTAAATGGCATTACCTTTTTTAAACAAGGCGACTGCATTTGATGGTTTGGGGGGGGCCGGCGGCTGGCTGCTTATGGGCAAGGACTGGGTTTGGGGGCTTCAGGGTCTCAGGGAATTCTCTTATGACTGAAAGAAGCATTTCATTTAACTTTCTGCTAATGTATCTCTGTTTTATGTCTGAATGAAGTGAATTTTGTGTAATATTGCGCTTTATAACATGATAATTGAATTTTGATGAAGATCTACCGGGACCAATGCCTGAAGAGGGCACACAAAATCAGTGAACCGATGCGGACTCGAAAGGCCAACATGGCCTGTTTCCGCTCCGTAAATGGTTATATGGATATAAAGCTAAAAGTGAAGATCTCGATCGTGCACTGATGGAGTAGATCCATCAACGTCGTGGTGAATATGTGATTTGCTGATCATGAAACAAGCAAAGCTCCAACATGAAGGGAACTGTGAATATTCAGCAGGCTGTTTGAATACATTTAAGAAAAGACATGGCATTAATTTTTTAAAGATTTGTGATGATAAATCATCTGCTGATCATGAAAGCAGCAGAGAAATCCCTTGACCAGTTTGCCAAGATCATTGTTGATGAAAATCTGATGCCACAAGAAGTCTATATAATGCTGATAAAACATCACTGTTATGGTATTATTGCCCCAGAAAGACAATGACCGCAGATGATGAGACAGCCCCAACAGGAATTAAGGATACCAAGGACAGAATAACTGTGCTGGGATGTGTTAATGCAGCAGGCACACACACATAAGTGTAAATGTGCTGGGATAGGCAAAAGCTGACGTCCTTGTTGTTTTAAAGGGTTGAATTTCTTACCAGTCCATTATTATGTAAAAAAATGGCATTGCTCAGCAGGTATATATTACAGATTGGTTTAACAAACATTTTGTGCCAGTGGGTCGTGCTCACTGCAGCGAAGCTGGACTGAATGATGACAGGAAGATTTTGCTAATACTCGACAACTGTTCTGCTTGTCCTCCAGATGAAAATCTTATCAAATATAATGTTCATGTCATGATTTTCCCCCAAATATGACTTCATTAATTCAGCCATGCGACCAAGGTATCCAAGGAAGAGTGATTATCAAAACACTTGTACAACATGCTGCTAGCAGTGAACGGAGATTGGGTCTGGTGGGTTATGTAAGGTAAAACATCATGAGATGGGAATGTGTAAGGAGTTACCCTGTACAGGGCTGTAACAAGATGTGAATGCATCCTTGTACTTACAAGATAAGAGAGACATTGTTGGATTGAGAGGCAGGAAGCTAGCAGGGAAAGGATAGCAACAGTTTTAGTCATTGGACAAGTAATGATATGATGATGTTCTAAGCATGTATCCAAGGGTATAAAAAATCACCATTTTGCTGATAACGGCAGAATGCATTCTCCGACTAACATTGTTAGTCGCAAGTGTTACAATCCGGTAATAAAGAACAAAGAACCCTGATTTCGACTCAGTCTGGTGTTTGTCTCACTCATTCATGAACAAAGCAGACCTAACAATTACCAAAAGGAGTTTAGCCTATGTGCTGTTACCAACGCTTGGAGCACAGCGGCTAAAGACAAAGTTGTACATGCCTGGCACATCTTCTGACCTGCAACAATGTTGTGTGGCCTCCTTACATGTGCAAAAGATGCATGTTCGGGTTCCTGTTGTTCATTCACTGACCGGTGGTGAAATAGCTGAAATTGTTCTGCATCAAGATGATCCTGGCCTCTTTTTTTTGGATGGCTCAGAAAAAAAAATTTTTAAAAAAAGATGTCCATGACTTCGTTAACACAGCAGAAAAAGTGCATCATTACAGAACAAGAAATCAGGCCAGTTTATAAAATCAAAGAGAGAGTTCTAACACAAAAACCTGAGGTCAATGACACTGGAGGAAACATTTGAAAAAGCCATTGAGGAGAATTACTAGCATTTGATGCTTCATTTAATTTATTTTGTAAGCAAAGATCAAGTTTATTTTTGGTGTGTATTTAACATTATTTCATGTTGTTTAACCGCTGATACAAATATTCTGCTGATGCCACTGTGCTGTTTGGGTTTTTTTTTGGAAAAATAAAATAACCCAAAAACCAAACAATGTCTGGTTCCAAGCGTTTTGGATACGGGGTACTGTGGAATATAATATGGAGCAGAAACTGTCAGAAATACTCAGTCGGTCAGACAATGTCAGAGGAGGGAGACCTTTTATCAAAACTAAGAACATTTTAAGTTTTAAAAAAGTTCTAAGTCGCAGAAAAGCGGTGGGGATGGGAGGGCATCAAAAGAAAGGAAGGTCCACAACAGGTTTCTGAATGACCTGAACAATGTAAAGAAGAAGGTCACGTGACCCCTTTGGTGGGAGCTTAGTCTGAAGTCACTTCACCTGCCAACCAAAGACTGGTTGGCACAGTGGAGCACATAACTTGCGAATGGCTCTCTTAATCACCTTGCCTCATTTGAGCATACCTGAGCCGGCCCCTCCAGCCGTCAGTGGTATAAAGCCCATCACGTAGAGCAGTTCTTTCTCTTTTCCCCAAGGAACGAATCCTAGCTCCACTCCAGGTGGTGAGTTTTGAGTGACACTGGAGACACCATTGCAAGGTCCGTACTGGTAAAGGGTGGGGGGCAGTTGGGGCCCACAGAGGTGCACAATTAAGAAGGTCTGTTATGACTTGTAATTATTGTAATATACCTGTAACCAATAGGATGGGGTGCCTGCCAGTTAGCGAGGGGTGGTTTATGCCATCTTTTCCTATTATCTGTGGGAATTGCTGGTTGTAGCATTATTGATTGTTTAGGTGCGTCCAATGCTTTTGAGCTGTGTGGGATCTCCTCATTTGTGTTTGTGGGTGTGATCTCTGTTGTGACTTCCCCCACTCCCTTCCCTTCATGTATGTTTGTGGTTAAACTGTGCTCAGATCCATCACCTCCTGGACCCTCCGAACTTGTTCTCTTCACCTCAGTCATCAAGTTTGAAGGAACACCTAATTCCATTCACAGATACATGGCGGGGCTTCCTGGAATAAAAAATGACAAAAAATTGAATATTTAGGCAAAAGTACTTCAAAGCAAAGTTCAGAGTTATTATCAGAACAAATGCTTGACATCACAAACAACTCCGAGTGTCTTTTCCCTGAGGGCACAGCAGAATTACCACATTAGGTTAATTGAGGTGTTTAGGTGGCACGGGCTCATGGGCCGGAAGGGACTGTTACTGTGCTGAATGTCTAAATTAAAAATTAAAAACTAAATGTGAAAAATAGGTGAAAGATTTGTTAAGTTATTGGGATTTGCTTGAATTGCAGATATATTGTACATTGTGTGTGAAGGTGTGAATGCTCTTCTGACTGCGAGATGGGTATCAGTCTTTGGAAGGAAGATTGAGAAAGAATGTCCGGCTCCCCCTTTACTGAATTTTAAGTGGGAAACTCTGTACTCTGGACTGGACAAAGCTATCGTATACATTGGCTTTAATTTAAAAAGGATGTCCAGCTGTTATGCTGCTTCATCAAGGCAGCCAACTTACTGGCCGAGAGAATCTCCAGGGGTGCACCGGACTGATAGGATCAGTTCAATTAAAGTACTGAAAAGCACCAGAATGCATCGCTCACTCATGGAGAACTAAATGGATTAGGTGTCCAAAAAGCCATGAAGTTAATCAGAACTATGACAAACATTTCCATGGCGTTGTTAAAATTGACAACTGTGAAGTTGAGGGCTGTGTTTGACCAGTTCTGAGTGTTTCTTTTTAAACCTTTCCTTGTGGAGTGAGCTTTCAGTAAGACTGAACAAATATTGATTAATACAGTTGAATAAAGACGTGCATTGACATCATACCTTCCACAGCCTCAATATATCCCGAAGTACTCTGAAGTTAATAGTATATTTATGAAGTATATCCCATTTAGGAATTTCAACCATTGATATAAACATTGAAAATTCCTGTGAATGCAAAGTGATCAGTTTTGAGAAAGATTGTGTGATAATTGTCAAGCAGACTAACTGAAAGGAGAACCCTCAACTTTTCTTCCAATTGAATTGAGGCTCCGGCAAAAGGTCCTACTGCATAGTCATTACACTACAGCTCCGTATAACTGCCTGTATGGGCAGGAGTTGTTTTTAAGATATCAACAAACCCATGGGGGTACATGCCCAAGATGGCTGCACTCATGCTTGGCTCCCCAGGCCACGAGTGGTGCAGGCTCCAGGGGAGCTGTGGAATGGCTCAGGTCACCGGAGTGGGAGAACACCCCCACATTTCCTGCTGAGAAGGAAAGCCTTGCAGTGGACCCCGCAGGGTAGGAGGTCGCAGCAATAGACCAGCGAGGTTCAAAATGGTGTTGAAGAAGAACAACTTTTTGAGGAGGCTGCCTGGACAGCATGCAGAACTAAGTTTTTTTACTGCATTTCTAAACAGATTAGAATAAACTAATTTCTAACTGTCCTCCTATCCACAGGCAAGATATCAGTAAGATTTAAAGAGTGCAGAGAAAATTTGCAAGGACGTTGTCGGAACTTGAGCTGAGTTTCAGGGAAAGGTAAAGGAGGCGAGGACTTTATTCCCTGGAATGTTGGAAAATAAGGGAGTTTTGATAGATGCATAGATAAAGTTATGAAGGGTTCAACAGAGTAAATATAACTAGGTTTTTTTTTTCTATTGAGGCCAGCTGAGGCAAGAACTGGGTTAAAGGTGAAAAGTGAGATGTTTAGGGGGAACTTCTTCACACTCAGACTGGTGAGAGTGTGGAATGAGCTGCCAGCAAAGTGAGGGCTCAATTTCAACATGGGAGAGAAATTTGGACAGGGACAGGAGGGCTATGGTCTGGGTGCAAGTCAATCGGCTAGGCAGCATAATAGTTTGGCACAGACTAGATGGGCTGAAGGGCTTTGTCCTGGTGCTGTATATTCTATGGCTATCTGGAACTAGTGGAAGGAGAAAGCAGTTTGCATTCACTCTCTGACGTTTTGTTTCGTTGCTTTCGATGGTGCACCTCTTTGATACAATCTCCGAAAATTAATTTCACCAAACCCAGAGGTACGATTATACAGTGTCTGAAGGAGTGCGTCCAATGACTGCCTCAGCAAACTTGGATTTTATTGAGCGCTTTAGATGAATGGTTTCTAGATATAGAAATATTATGGAGAGCTAAGTCAATAACAGTTGGTCCATGTATCTTGTTACGATCCCTCCTTAAATCCTTCTTGAAAAGAACAGTTTCCCAAACACATCTAGAAAAATCTGAAATGTTTTATGTGTGATGTGAGTGAAATAACACACCACAGGGCATAAACATAATGTTTATGCTATATGTTCAGTCTAAAGCTCTGCTTCCCTTTTTAGATGATGCCATTCTCTCCAAAAATAAAGCCCAGATTTATTTGCTGGTCAATGTACAAAAACAAACCAATGCAAAAAAAAGATGCAAATTTGATTTGAGCAATGCATAAATTGTTCCAAAATTTCAGTGCAATATTTATTTAGCTGCCTGCTACTTATTTCTGCTGACTACTGTTTCGTTTGCAATTAGAAAGAGACAAAAGGCTAAATCAGTGCTGCCCAATTTGAACTACAGTTACCTGAAAATTTTTTTGGACCCAGAAGTGACGTCTGTTGGGTTCCAAAAACTTTTTCAGATAATTGAGGATTTCAAAAAAATCAAAAATCCTCATTTATCCGAAAAATTTCAAAGCCCACGTGACATCATTTCACTTCTGAAAAATTTCGGATAAATGAAGATGTCCGAAACAGTCAGAAATCCTCAGTTATGTAAAATTTATTCAGAATCGAACTGACGTCGCAGTTTGAAAAAATTTGGAAAAGCCTCTGAGTAGAATTTCAAGTTTTTGGTGTTGGATTTATCTTGTGTTGATAAGGTTGTTTTCTGGTGAGATTTAAACATTATTTCACTCTTAAAAAGCCTTCACTTGATTTTTTTATCTGTTGTTGTTTGAACATTGAGACAAGTGATTTGCTGTTGCCACTGGGCTGTTTTTAAAAAATGACGGTTCTCCGAAAATGTCACTGGTGAGTTGGAGGAGCACCACCTGAACTTTCCAACCAGATGCCATTAACATCTGGGTTCTTGGGTTTCAGCTGGACCATTCCTTGTTCTCCCTCTCTACCCTATCCCTCTGTCTCTTTCTTCCAGCTTTGCACCCTCTCCTCTCTTCATTCATAGACATAGAGCCACCATCCTTCCCCTCTGTTTTCTCCTTGCCTGTGGGCCTGTGTTCCTCCCCATGCCCCTCATTGCCCACCATTTTATTCAGGCACCTGCAAGCATTTTGCTCATATATTGATGAAGGGCTCGAACCCCAGACTTTGGTTGTATATCTTTATCTTTGCTAAATAAAAGACACTATTTTACCAGGATTATGCTTTCCCTTCAACCACTGCGTCTGCAGTATTTTGTATTTTATTCTTATAGCTAATGCACTCCAATCCAAGCAACATTTTGAAGAACCACTTCTGCACACTCTCCAAACCCTCCACATCCTTTCTATGATGTGGTGACCAGAACTGCACACCATGCTCCAAATGTGGCTGAACCAAAGTTCTGCAACATGACTTATACTCAATGCCTTGTCTCATAAAAGCAAGCATGCCATACCCTCTGTAGTGCACGTCGAAAAACCAAGGACTTGTTGATCCAAACCAAAGCTTTTATTAACTAAAAGACTGGAGCATATCACAAGTAGGTCGACCAGTCCAGAATGACCTGAACTGGCTAGGAGCATTCCTTTAAGACCTGCCAGTAGGTGTGGCTACACTCTCAGCCAATCACAGTCATCCTACACTACCATCTGTACATATGTACATATACACATTGGTGATAGAATCTGTACTATCACACCCTCTTCCCAACATCCCAACCAAGCGCCCCCCCACCCTTCCTCATCACCTCTCCTCTTTGATCCCTCCCCTCATCACTGGATTCTTCCTCTCTCTCCACTTCACCCCTCTGCACCTCCCCCCCATCTTTTCCCTCAAACCCATCCTCCCTTCGTTCCAACTTGGTTTCTCTTTATGCCAATATTCTCACCCTGTCAGATTCCAACACTGGTTGCATCCAGGTCCTTCTCTCCCTCCCACCCAAGCTGTGAAGGAGCTGCATTAATAAAAATTCAGCCCGTAGATTCTTACCAGATGAGACAAGGGGCACAGTGGAGCAGTGAGTAAAATGTTGCCCTCACAGTGCCAGAAACCTGGGTTTAATCTTGATGTTGGGTGCTGTCCAGATACTTTATGAAAGTTTTGAGAGTCCAGATGAGCAGCTGAATCACCATTTGGACCACATACTGGTAATACGAAGTATTATGTTACCCTCTGAGTATTCCATTCAATTCTGGTCACCTCATTACAGAAAGGATGTAGATGCAGAGAAGATTTACCAGGAAGTTGCCTGGACTGGAGAGCATATCTCATGATGCAAGTTTGACAGAACTAGAGCTTTTCTCTTTGGAACAGTGAAGGATGAACAGTGACTGAACAGAAGTCTATAAGTTTGTGGGGATTTAGATAAGGATGGACAGCCAGCAGGACAACAACAGCAAATACCAGAGGACATGAGTTTAAGGTGAGTGGAGGAAAGGGAAACGTCAGAGTTAAGTTTTTTTTTTCCACAGAGGTGCCTTCAATGCATTATTGGGGGTGGTGATGGAGCCTGGTACAACAGGACATTCAAAAGATTCTTAGATAGGCACATAGATGTTCGAAAAATGGAGAGTTAAGAATGTGAGGTAGGGAAAAATTAGATTGTTGTGGAGTAGGCTTACACGGGTCGGCACAATATCATGGGCTGAAGAGTGTACAGAACCAGGCTTTTCTCCTTGAAGCAATGAAGGAAGAAAGGTGAATTAATAGAGTTGTATAAGATTGTGAGGAACTTGGACTGGCTGGTCACCCAGTACAGTGCACAGTTCTGTAATGTTCTATGCAGCACAAGTGGTTACAACGGTGAACATGACATGGTTGGCCAAAGATCTTGTTTCTGTATTAATCTATGGCCATAACTCCCATAATAGGCTTAATAGATTTGCATTTTGTGAAATGAGCACGAACTTTTCATGCGGACAAATTCTATGGCACAAGTCACAGGTGTGTTATGAAGGTAAGGTACCTCTTCTTCATCAGAGGGTTAAACCAACTGTGTGAAGATTTGTGTATCTGGACAGAGATTTACTTCTCCTTTCTCTAGCAGTTTATTTGCTGCTGGGGATTTTTGATGATATATGAGCTGTCATCTCTTGATTTTTCTTGCCATCTATGCTCTTCCCTGAGTCATTCCAAAAGCAGAGCCATGGGAATGTTGGGATAATAGAATATTGTTATCCTATCCAAAATAAATCATCAGTCAAAAGGTTATTAAAGTCAACTTTTAAAAGCAAACAAATCTATTTGTATCAGGATTCTAAATAAACATGAGCATTAAATGTGCCATAAACTCAATAAAAATGTTTTTTTTATTATTAGTAAAATTGTTGAGGAGAAGTGTATCGCTTTTCACATTTGAAGTTCTTGATTAAAAAATAAGGTTGTTAATGTTTTATTAAGGTTGTTCATCCCTTAATAATAAGAAGCAGAGCAGGGTTTTTAAAAATAAATTCCTACCCTACTTACAAGTGAATGAATGTCTGTATTGATTGACATTATCAGCATGTCAGGGAGATAGCGGAGCTTCTCAAATTGCTTCCAAGTGTGGATATCTGTCAACATTTAACAGGGAAAAGAGCTGCTTGGTAATGAAAGTGCATACAACAAAAGGTAATGGGCTTTTAAAATGCCAGGATAATTTTAACTTGTGTGAGATCAATAGTTATTGTCCTGCAGGTAAAGCTCTCCAGCATGAATTATTAAGGAGGTTTTATTTTTAAATATGATCAACTGAAATAAAAGCTGCTATCAATTTGTAAAGATTACTGCATCCAATTGGTGTGGAAATATGTTAAATCACTGTTCACTGGTAAGTCTGCGCATCTGTACAACCTTAGTTTTGAAAGCAGAGGAAGGATTATTTTTAGCATCTCACATGAGCTTGGACGATGTCCTGCTTTAAAGCAAGAGAAAGAGAGAGAGGTGCTTCTACTACTAACATTGTGGTTTTGGATGGAATTAGTGCCCAGTCAATGCCTTTGTTTTAAACATGTTGTCCTTACATTGCAGTCCTGGGGTTGTCTCATTGTGGCATCCAATCGGCCTTTCACAATGTCTTTCTCCCTTCTACTTGAAACCTTGGTGCATTTCTGAACCCCTTCACTTCTCCAAGTCGGGCCGCATTCGTGGAAACAGAAATAATATTAATTGACTAATTCACAATAGGAGATCAAAGATTCTTATATTTTGAATTTCTTTTTTCCCACAGAAGCCAAACGACCTGTTAAGTATTTCTAGCATTTTATATTTTGTTTTTGCAAAATAGTACCGGAGTGTGGCAACTATTTACAAGGTGCTCCTGACACATCCTCTCCTTACCCTCATTACAAGGATTGTCCCCTTCTCTTATCTCTCAACTCCTAACACTGTCAAAATGCTCTACTAAATCTACAGTCAGGATTGACGATACTTAGCTCATCAAGGATAATGATTCTCCTAAACCATGCAGTCAATCAGAATCTTGAATGGACCTCACATTAGTATCAAACGATTTACATTTAAATTTCTTCATAAGACGGTAGAAGCTGATTCCAGCCATTGAAACCCATGCCACCCAATTAATCAATTAGCCCCATATAATTTTGGAGAGTGGAAGGAAACCGGAGCACCTAGAGAAAACCCACACAGCTTGTCGCAGGGAGAACACACAATCTCCTTATAGACACCGCCAGATTTGAACCCGGGTCTTGCAGTATTTTTTTTATTTACCATTACACCTTTCTTGCACTTTTGTCATATGTGACATGATACCCTGCAGCTTAGCTGTGTTGTAACACTATTTTTTTCCACTTGTTCTCTCTGCTGAATTATGTACAGGTCTATTTGCCTGGATAGAATGCAAAACAAACTTTTGCCCTGTTTCTCAGTGCATGTGTTGGTAAACCATTCAATTCAAATTCAGTCCAAGGCAGGAATGCTAAATCAATTGCACTCTTCTGATTATGTGATAAAGAAACAGTTTGTGGTTGTGATTGTTTTATAGGGAGAATCCACAGAGAAGAGAATGGAGATGCCAACAGGTACAATGTAAAAAGTTAGAGAGGACAGCAAAAGGAAGGTGGAAGGAAAAGAACAGTCAAAAAAGGGCCGAAGAAGCTCAGCAGGTCAAGCAGTCTCCTTTATGTAGATACGTTACCGACATTTCGGGCTTGAGCCCTTCATCAAAATACGAGAAAATGCCAGCAAGCGTCCAAATAAAAGAGAGGGAGGGGGAAGTGGGGGTTGGCAAGGCAGGAGACGATAGGTGGAGAAACTCCCCCCCTCTTTTGTAATTTTGTAATTATACCCACCTATCACCTGCTAAGATATTTGGAAAGGAAATGTTTCAAGGGACAAGTGCCAAATGCAAGCAAATGGGACCAGCTCAGATAGACAACTTAGTTGGCATGAACATTTTGGGCTAAAGGATCTGTTTCCATACTGTGTAATTCTATAATTCTTGGGCTCCCAAGTGATTGCATGATCTGGATCAGAAATAGTGGGACGAACAAAGTTTGGGAATAGAGAGGGAAACGACCAGCGCATGGAGACAATGGGAACTGAAAGAAGGTAGGAATCAGCATCTGCTCATCATAACATGTTGACCAATCACCATTGTTGCCCTACATTGATTCCTGATGGGGAGTGTATTTCCAAGTCCTTCCAAGGCCTGCTCATTCCTTATTCTGTGACCTCCTCCATTCCTACATCCCACCAAGGTTTCGAATCTCCCTCAGTTCTCGTTTCTCCACTGCATCGACATTTAAATCACTGGCACCCCTCGGCTTTTGACCCCTAAGCTCAGGAATTCTCTCCTTGAATCTCTCCAGCTCTACCTCCATGATATTCTTTAAACTATACCTTTCCAGCTAGGCCTTTGTTCTCTGCCATAGCCTCTGTTTTGATTGCTGGTTCTCATTTTGTTTACTTTCACTGTAACCCACATCTTTAGATATTAAGAGTGCTTCATAAATATAAATTGAGAGAAATAATGAGAGGAATCTAAAGAGGGAATGCCTTAAACCTGAAGTGTAAGTAACAATAATATAGGTGTGTTTCATATAAGGTAGAGGCGATTTGCATCAGTCCAATATTGTGCATTGCATACAAGTTACAACTGTGTTGTGATGGCTTTAAATGGCAATATATAATGAGAGCAGTAACTAATTGTTGCATTATTCTATTTGCAGCTGCTCTTATTTCTGTAGATATACAATACATTACTAAGTGAGTTGGAACAGCATACTTTGCATTGAATAGATAGCAAAAAATATGGTTCTCTGATTATCATTTCAAAATATTAAACATTACTTATTGCCTTCTGCAATTCCCAAAAGCCGCAGGAAGCAAATTGCCATTATTTTTTTTAAACATTTGGAGGTGAGAATGCAGAGTTGAGAATAAAGTTAAATAAACTGTGACCTCATTAAAAGGTGGAGTGAGTTCAAAGGACCTGCTGATGCACTTTGACAGGACTAATGAGGACAGGACAGTGAATTCAGGGGCCTGAGGGAATCCAGAACAACAGTTCCCTAAAGTAGCTACAGAAGAGAATGATTCCATGAAAAAGGAACAGAAAGTTGCCTTTATAGGCTGGAATGTAGAAGCAAGAGAATACATTATAATTTGATTTGATGGAGGTTTATGGGATCATGGGGGAGGATGGACAGAGTGGATGCAAGATGGCTTTTTACACAAATTAGATATGAGAGGTCATGGTTTTGAGCCGGCAGGGTTTGTGGAGAGCATGGGGGTGGTGGGGGGGGGGGGGGGGGAGGGGTGGTTCTTCACTCAGAGAGTGGTGGGAGTCTGGAGTGGGCTGTCATCTGGTGTGAATGTGGGCTTGATCTTGAGTTTTAAAAATAGATTGGATAGATACATGGATAGGAGGGGTCTGGAGGGTTGTGGGGTGGGGGCAGGTCAATGTGACATATGAAATTGTGGTCAGCACAGATTAGATGGGGTGAATGGACAATTTTCCATGCTGTGGCCTTCTATGGTTCTAATTAGACCACATCTGGGCTGCTGTGTGCATTTCTGGTCACTGCCCTGTAGAAAGGATGTGATTGTATTGGAGGGAATGATGAGGATATTCTTCAGACAAGAAGAGAGACTGGAAAATCTGGATTTGCTCTTCTTGGAGCAGTGGAGGCTGAGTGGAACATTGTAGAGGTGTATCAAATTATAAGAGGCACTGATAATGTGAAAAGTAGGCAACTTACTCTACAGCAGATGAGTCTAAAACTAGAGGACATAAATTAAGTGGAAGAGGTAAAAGGTTCAGAGGGGATCTGAGAATGATATTTTTAGGCCCAAAAGGGTGTTTTGATTCTGGAGCACATTCCTGGTGGAAACAGGTAAATCTTAAAGCATCTAAAAAGTATTCGGAAGAATCTTGGGATCATCAGGGCATAGTGAGCTATTGGCAAAATATCATTAAATTGGATTAGGATAAATGAGTCCTTACTGATTGGCATGAATATGGTGAACCAGAAGGGCTGTTTCTGATCTTTATGACTCTATGGCTAATCATTAAATCTCTGATCCTAATTTGTCTAGTTATAGTTTTACAGCATGGAAAGAGGCCCTTCGGCCCAAATTCTCCAAGCTGGGCAAGTCATCTTCCCAAGCTAGTTTAATTTGCTTATGTTCAACACATATCCCTCTAAATCATTCCTGTTCATGCTGCTAGATAAATGTCTTTTCAATGCTACAATAGCTTGTGCCTCCAGCTGTTCCTCTGGCAACTTGTTCCATATACCCACCTCCTATTGTATGAAAAAGGTGCCTGTTAAATTGTTCCTTTCTCACCTTAAATCTGTCTTCCAGTTTTAAATTCCACTACCCTCAGATAAAGCTTTGGACTATTTATCTTATCTATGCCCCTCATAATTTTAAAAAACTCCAAATGTCACCCCATAGACTCCTATGCTCCATGGAGAAATCCCCAGCATATCCAATGTCTCCTTATAATTCAAGCCCAGCAGTCCCAGTAGCATTCTTATGAATCTATTCTGCAACCTTTCCAGCTTAATGACATATTTCCAATAGCTGGGTAACCAGAACTGTGTATAATATTCCAAGGTCATCTCACCAACATTCAGATGTTACTTTACCTCTTTCTGAATTCTTTTCATTGTGTTGTTATGTAATTAGCAAAGATCATCTGGCTAATTGAAGGTGAGCCATCTTTAAGAATATGGCTTAGCTTTGATGGGTGAATTTGATTAAAATTAGACCACTGGAAAATAGATCAGGTTGTCAAAAATATCCCTTTTTTACATCCTTCTTCATTCTTTCCATTGTTCCTTCATTTTCTCCTATTCTTTCCTTCCTTTTTCCAACCCTTCTTTCTTTAGTTTCCTCTTTTATTTCCTTTCTTGTCCTCCTCCTTCCTTCAAGTCCAATTCAAAGTCTCCTCATCCAGCACTGACTCATCCAAGTGGGCGTGCAAAGTTCCACAGCACTCATTGGAGAAGAGCAACAGGCTTCCTTCAAGTGAACTGACCTAAAGGTGGACGTCCAGGTCATTTTACATGGCTGATAACGAAACCTCTTCATGAGCAAAGTGAATGTTAACTTTCTTGCATATGATACTCTGCAAGATTGATTCCACAATGTCTTCAGATGTTTTGAAAGAAATTCAAAATAATACTCACAACATGAGTATTATTTTTTGCTGAGAAAATGCTTTGTTTCCCTGGGAGCTGAAAGCCCCAGAACCTTTTAGATGTAACTTTATCTCTTTCTGAATTTGTTTTTTTAAAATATATTTTTAATTTCATAGACTCGTAAAATTAAACAAACTATATAATCTTTTTTTTAAACAGAGTCTGTATTTATCCCCCTGCCTCACCTTTGTACAACTGAAAGTAGTCAATTAAATTACATTGAGACATTTACTTTAAATTAAATTAAAAAGAAAGTTTAAAAAATACTCAAAACAGATATAAAAGAAACCTATTGCCAGTATCATGTCCCACTTCTTTAATCACACTCATTTTCCTCTACTGGGATGGATTGCTGCAGTGTCCCATTGTGAAAGGTGGTGCATAGGGGTAGATGAATGGCAGAATCTGGGGGGAACCATGGGATTAGTGCAGGATAAGTTGAAGAAGACTCAGTGTGATAAAGGACATGCAATGACTGATGAAGAGAAATTGAGGAAGGCTTGACAATGATCTGTTTGGAGAAGATGTAAATTAAGGGAAAATAATGGGAACAAGTCAGAGAAAAACTCTGGGTTATTGTAGAACACATGGCCACTGGAAATTGGAAATAAAAGAGAATGCAGAAAATACTCAGCAGGTCAGGTAGTATGTGAGGAGAGAGAAACAAAGTGAAAGGTATAAAGTAATGGTCTTTCTTGAGAATGTGCCTAATAGGATAATGAAAATTATTCCTGAAATTGTGAAAGGTGCTGGGTTCAGAGAGGGCAGTATGTGACTGGAATGCTTTAAAATTGAGCACTTCGAGGATTTGCTGTTTTTTTTTCCAGGTTTCCAGTATCTGCAGGTTGATTTGGTTTTTATTTGAATTGGGTCAACGAAATGGATAGAGAAGAACATTGAAGGCGAGTGGATTTTCAATTTCCATGCTACATCTAAAGCGCATGTCTGAAATTTCTGGCTTTGATTGATGTAATTTTTGTGGTGTGAGGTACAACTGGTGCAAGAAATTGGATGGCACCATCCTGTATCTGGCATTGACGACCCCCATCACACTGTGCTGGAATATGTAGTATTGAACTTCTACTCTTCCTTTTGCTTCCTCAGTTCAATAAAGCAAAATGTCACAGCAAACTTGTGCTAATGGCAATGTTCTCTCGCACTGTAAAATAAGGAAAAGAGAGACATACTGCAGGCGAGGTTTCTGTGCCTTGATTGATTTAAATTTGAAAGCCCTTTCTGTAGAACTTTTACCTCATGTAGTGACATTGTAGATTAGAGATTATGACTGTTATTCCACCAAGACACTGTTTATAATGGTCCTGTTGAATTATTAGAGCTATTTACAGCCAGTGCTTTCAAATGAACCTATTATTTCTTTTTCAAATGATGGTAATTAAAAAGCTTAAAGAGTGAAGCTAAATATGGGCTTTAATTGAACAATACAGCATAACATTATGCTCACAGACATTATATTTTATGATTTACCTCTGAGATTTCTGTGCTTCCCTTCACATTATTCCAACACTTTATAGCAGAACTCAGAGAAAGGAATGCACACAGTGTACGTTCTTATGCCATGTCACTACCCTTGATGGAATGAGTTTGAGATGAATCAACAAGTTCTAAGAGGACTCCTCTGATAGAGGTCAACTCTCACTCACACTGTGAGTCAGGTTGTGGACTCATTCTCCATTCCATAATGTGAAGTATATAATCAGTGCAATACTGAGGAAAAGTTGCAGTGTTTTAACTTGTGGAGAAGGGGGAAGGTTGGAGAGAATAAAGGGAATGTCTGTGATAGAGCGAAGACTTCATGGGTGCCACACGAGCACAGTGTGTAGAGCTGTTGCCTCACACCTCTTGTGACCCTGGATCAATCCAAACCCCTGACGCTGTCTATGTGGAGTTCGTACATTCTCCCTGTGACTGTATGGTTTTCTACCCAGGTGCTTTGGATTCTTCCCATGGTTTCAGAGGATAATTGCCCTTTGTAAATTGCCCCAAGGGGGTAGATGAATGGCAGAATCTGGGGGGAACCATGGGATTAGTGCAGGATAAGTTGAAGAAGACTCAGTGTGATAAAGGACATGCAATGACTGATGAAGAAAAATTGAGGAAGGCTTGACAATGATCTGTTTGGAGAAGATGTAAATTAAGGGAAAATAATGGGAACAAGTCAGAGAACAACTCTGGGTTATTGTAGAACATATGGCTGCTGGAAATTGGAAATAAAAGAGAACGCTGAAAATACTCAGCAGGTCAGGTAGTATGTGAGGAGAGAGAGACAAAGTGAAAGGTATAAAGTCATGGTCTTTCTTGAGAATGTGCCTAATGGGATAATGAAAATTATTCCTGAAATTGTGAAAGATGCTGGGTTCAGAGAGGGCAGTATGTGAGTGGAATGCTTTAAAATTGAGCACTTGGAGGATTTGCTGTTTTTTTTCAGGTTTCCAGTATCTGCAGGTTGATTTGGTTTTTATTTGAATTGGGTCAACAAAATGGATAGAGAAGAACATTGAAGGCGAGTGCATTTTCAATTTCCTTTTCTTCCCAATTCACTGAATTAAGGCTTTAATTAACTTGCACTGTAAAATTGGATTTTATATCAAGTAGAATATTTAATGATTTTTAATTTACAAAATATATTTAGCACATTTAACTGCCTCTGATTGTCAGAGGTTAGTGGGTGAAAGCCCCAAAGCTACAGCCCAGGGAAGGGAGCACCCTCCTTCAAATTTGAACTACCCTTTCTCTACACCCTAAACCTCTCACCAACCATAATATTAAGGTCACAGAATTCTACAGCCTGGAAACAGGCTCTTCAGCTCAAAATCCATTCAAACAAGGACCATAGGACCCCAAATGGTAGACTAATACAGAGGGACATTCTGTGGTGGAGCAGGATCCAGAGGAATTGGAGACAAGCACGCAACTTCTAGTTCTGACGGCCTATCTCGGATCCAAAATGTGAACTCTGTTTCTCCTTCCACTGATCCTGCCTGATCCACTGAGAATTTCCAGCACTTTCTGGCTTAATCTCCGATTTCTAGCATGAACACAACTTTTCAATTTCAACCGAGCCTGTTTTCACCTAGAGAGTAGAAAACTGTTACTGCAAAAGGAGGATACGCCTTCACAATGTGAAGGGGGATAAAAAGTTCATGTGCCTTTTAAAAATTAATATTAAATACTCTTTAAAATAAAACACAATACCCATACAGCGGTGTAAACTTCAGCGTCATCTTCAAAGGGCTAGCTCATGTTCCCTTTGAGAAAGAAAACTCTGTCAGGTGGCAAATGCGATTAAAAAAAAATCATTTTATTCACTCCAGCTACGGTTACCAGCCCTGAGGGCCATCATTACCATTCCTTGCATGAGTACCTCAGGGACCTGCTAATGACGATGACACTTGAACCAGAATGGCATTATAGCTTTGTTATTTTATGAAAAGGATTGTTACAAGGGAGAGATAATCAAAAAGAAAATCGGGACTCAGCTGTAAATCAGGGAATTGTCTGCTTCGTGGTTTTTTGTATCGCTGTTGAGGTAGTTTTACCAAAGTTTTTGATGGTTTGAACATCACTGTATTTCAAATCAAATTGCAGAAGCTCTCTATATTTCATAGCACATTGGCAATTAAAATGATTTACAGCATAGAAATGGGCCATTCATTCCAACAGGTGTGTGCTGGCCGATACAAGGTTGGCCAAAAAATGACATCCACAATTACAGCATAATTTAAAAAAAAACTGTAGATGATACAATTCTAAAATAGTTATTAGAAAATACCAAGCAGGTCAGGCAGCATCTTTGGAAGTAAAATGAGGTTAATGTTTCAAGTCTGTGATCCTTCAGATAGATCATTCTATTCCTTTCTTGCTTGTATATTCACAAGATTTTTCTCAGCCTATCTTCAAACAATTTTTTGTTTTCTCAGGTGTCATCATTTTTTTTTCCAATGCTCTTAATTTTCTCTTTTCTAAATTCCTGTGTGGGAAAATGATTCCAAAGATGTTTCGCACAATCTTCTGCTTCACTCAGATGCAACCCCAGAAGCTACTGGGACTGCTTAAACCTGTTGCGTGGTCAGCCACTAAACTAGATCCACCCCCCCCCCCACCCCACCAGGTTTGCCTGGTGTGGAGGGTGCCTGGACACTTTGCAGAATGATAAACAAGACCTGCCAAAAGGCAGATGAACCCTCTTGTAGGGTCAACATCCATCTAGCAAATTGTGAAGCCCAGAAAGGGCATCCCTTGTGTCGAAGCTTGGTCTGGCAATTTACCGCAACAGTATTTCCCCCAGCCGTCTTCGACCTCATCGTGCTGCTGGATCCGGGAGGGGATGTCAAGAGGGTGGGTCTGGACCTGTGCAACCCCTACTCACCTAAATCCATTCACATGCTAGTCCTTTCTGAGGAGTGGGGTATCCTCATGCCAAACCCCACAAACTGACTGAAAGGAACCATCGTCATCCTCTGGGATGGATGGCCGGAGGAAGAAGAACCGTCATTGTACGTAGTTTTGCTGATATTCTCAGGTGGCAGGTGTTCCCATATCTATTTACAACATGCCACCCTGACTTGGGATTGGGATGAGGAAACCTTGAATAACATTTTTTCACTTGTTATACAGTGCAAACTATCCATTTGGCTACCTCCAATATAATATAAGCATCCATTCAATCTATACAGGCTCTCAAAGGAACTTGCATCCAGCATTTCTTCCCCATACTCATTTCTGAAGCAAGAGGTGTACACTATACTACATTAGGATACACTGTGAGATATGATTAGGCAAAAAGCCAGATGCACTTGGGAGGCTCAAATGACTGAAATCCTGGTTCTCAAAGTTGTCCACTGAAGGGGTGTCTTCAACTTCTGTCTGGGTTCAAGCAGGACGTAAATCAGCAAACCCTATTCTTGAATCACGTGACAGCTGGATAAATATTTGTCACATTTTCAGAATTTCCAGCACCAAATAACTTTCGTCCATGTCTCTACAGGCCCTGATAGAAATTCAGTTGAAACCCAAGCTGCCAGAAGGGGGAGGGAAAGGTGATGGAGGTGATTCTGTAGAATTTCTTGCCAGAGATGCTGGTGGCAGCCAATTCAACGGGTTGGCTTCCTGATCGGATGTGAGATCTAGATCTGTAGCTCAGTTGCCAATGGTTTAAATAGGAATTGGTGTGGCTGCAGGTGGCGAATCTAGGTAAGCACTGAGTATCTCTGAAGGGACTCTCGTTTGCTTTCCTCGCTCTTATTTTTAGGGGCAGCGGGAAACGCTCATGGTGACTCTTTGTTTGCCACACAGCAGAAAATGTTGAAGTACATCATTTTTAATGACTGTAAAAAAGAAACCTTTGAACCTTTGGGATTAAAGTGGAGTTTGACAGGTTCTTGATCAGTGTAGTTGTCAAATGTTTTGGGGAGAAGGCAAAAGGCTGGGGATGAGAAGAAGAATACATCGGCGGTGAATGGCAGTGCAGACTCGATGGGTTGAATGGCCTACTTCTACTCGTTTTATGGCCTGTTGGATAAAAGAATAGGAACAAAAACAAGGAAAAGTTTTGCAATAATCGCATGTAAACTAAGTACCTATGAAATTCCGGTGAAATATATTCATTGTTGTAATGAAGGAAGTGAAATTAGAAATCCATGCACAGTTAGTATCCTGTCCCTTGATATCAACGCTAACTTGATTAGCAGAATGGGAAATGATGGATGGTGTTTGCAGATAGCTTTTCTTTTCCAAGTTAACAATTCAAATTCTCTCTTTGAAAATTATGAATATATCTACAGTGAAGTCCTCATTATCCGGCACCTATGGGGATCGTGGATGCAGCATATGCGAATTTTCCAGTTGACTGAGACACACATTTACAATACCTAACTAATACGCAGTTTAAAAAGGCAAAGTGCAAAGTAATTTGAAAAAAAAATCTGTACTGTAGTACTTAATTATGTTAAGTTCACTTTAATTAGGTATATCCTGCAACTTACAAAACTTAAATTCGAACCTGTCACTGGTCCCGTAACACCGTTGCATTACCCGCTATGTTAACCATACTGCCGTCATAATTAACCCCACCCCCCTCCCCCAAGTTTACAGATAAAGCCTTACTCATATACTTGGTACAAATAAAGATAAAGATTCTTATTAGGTAGGTATAGGAAGACACATTGGGAGAATTGCCCCAGCGGCAAGTAGCATCAGCCACCTCTTTATCCAGGGCACCACCATTTTATTCAAACACAACTTTATTCAAACAGCTGCTGCTGGCAGGGCACGACCGGGGCATTCCACTGGCTGAATATTTGCTCCCATCTTCACCAAGGGGTTGTGTGTTGCTTTGGAGAACATTTACTTTTACAATTTTAAACTTTAATTTAAAATTTTATTTATTTTAAATGTTATTTACTAAATTATTTACTTCCTCATTTTTTTTGGCCTGTTGTTTGGGTTTCTAGTTAATTGAATTGCGGATAATGGAGATTCTACTGTATTTCCACCACCTCTAATATTTTAGATCACCTTTTCACTTTCATTTTGTAATTTTTTATCAATTGGAGCAAACTCATTATTTACTCTTAACCTGGATAACTAGATCCACTGATAGTTTAGGTTGAAAGAATAAATGCATGGCACAGTTATGTAATGCTTAAATTACTGAACTAACAACTTAAAGGTGAAGACCACTGATCCAAAGACAAAAGTCCTACTCATAATATGGTGGTGGGGAAATTTACATTCAATTAACTAAAGAAAAAATCTGGAGCAGCATCAGTTAGGTTGAACCTGGAAAAAAAGAGTGGATTGTTTCAAAGCTTGACTGGTTCATTAATGTCCTTCATGGAATGCACTGTGCTCTCCTTTCCCGACTTGGACTTTTTCAGATTCCAGGCCCACTCAACATGGAAACTCTTATTACCCTCTGAATTTGACTAGCAGCTCAAACAATGATTTGCTAGGTCAGTGGTTCTCAACCTTTATCTTTCCACTCACATCCCACTTTAAGCAATCCCTATGCCATTGGTGCTCTGTGATTAGTAAGGGATTGCTTAAAATGGGATGTGAGTGGGAAGAGAAGGTTGAGAACCACTGCTCTAGGCCCAATTGTTACTGAAATATTTTGCTTGAGAAAAATTGTCATTGGCCCATTTCCTTTGGAGTTATGAAACCGTGCACATAACGAGTCAATGAGGGACGATTAAAACAGTGGTTTTCAAACTTTTTCTCTCCACCCACATCCCACCCTAAGCAATCCCTTACTAATCACAGATCACCTATGGCATAGCAAATATTTAAAGTGGGATGTGAGTGGAAATAAAAAGGTTGAGAACCACTTTGCAAGAGGAACTCTTGACACACCTTCCTCATGCTGACAACCCGACTCTCCTTCACGTACGTACCCTGGTCTGGCCCTTGGTGCAATCCATCTCACCTCCACCCAAGAGTCCCAGTCAAGTCCTCAGCACACCATCCTTAAAATTTGAATCCCAGTCACTGATGCTATTACAGCGTTGCGCTAACCGCTCTGCCAACTGTTTTGCCATCTCTGTTCCCCAAGTTAACAGATAAAGCCTTATTAATATTCTTAATAATTTATTTAAAGACTCTTACCAAGCAGGGATAGCGAGAGACTTTGGGAGAGTCATCCTTGGGTGAGTGGCATCAGCCTGGGCGCCCCCATTTTATTCAAACATAACATTATTCGAAGAGCTGCTGAAGGCAGGGCAGAACTAGGATGCTTCGCTGGCTGAATGTTTGCTCCTAAGGGCTTGTGTTTACTTTTACAGTTTTAATCTTTTTTCACACCATAAATCACATTAGCCATGATATACACTTTTTCTTTTTCACACATATACAGTGACTTTTTCTCCCCCCCCCCCCCTCCTCCCAAGCCACCCCCCCACCCCCCCCTCTCATCCATTTTAGGTATACAATCTAGGTTGCATTAAACCAGTCAGACAATGTTGTCATTCAACAAAAATACACCAGAAATTCTACTGAGTCCATTCTTTTCTTTCCTTCTCCTTCCATCAACTTAGGTAATGTTTGTCCCCGGTAGGTTTTCGCTATTGTATTTAATGTAAGGCTCCCATACTTGTTCGAATATTTCAATATTATTTCTTAAACTATATGTTATTTTTTCTAATGGAATACATTTATTCATTTCTATATACCATTGTTGTATTTTCAAATTATCTTCCAATTTCCAGGTTGACATAATACATTTTTTTGCTACGGCTAGGGCTATCTTAACAAATCTTTTTTGTGCATCCTCCAAATCAATTCCAAATTCTTTGTTTTTTATGTTACTTAGGAGAAAGATCTCTGGATTCTTTGGTATATTGTTTTCTGTTATTTTATTTAATATCTGATTGAGATCATCCCAAAATTTTTCTACTCTCTCACATGTCCAGATTGCATGAATTGTTGTTCCCATTTCTTTTTTACATCGAAAACATCTATCAGATACTGTTGGGTCCCATTTAATCTTTTATGTAAAACTATTTATTCTTATTTATTTTAATTTTATTCATTTATTTCCTTTTTGTTGCTGGTGGTTTGAGTCTCTGGTTGATTGAATGTGGATAATGGGGATTTTACTATTAGTTGTTCAAATTTTCTTTCGTCACAATACAACTGAACTTCCAAATCCACCCTACTTTTCTCTCTTATCCAATATCTATTGATTTTTCTCAGTGCCAAAAATGTATCAATATCCATGTTGACAATCTCCTGTGGCAGAAATCCACAGTCTATAAATAATTTTATTTTCTCATCACAACGTTAAAAGGCCAACATATTTTCTTTTCCAGCTCTCTCCCTCTCTCCCGCTCTCTTTCGCCTCTAGCACCTATCAATCATCTGCTTATGTCCCTTAACTCCACACTCATGATCTGTCTATCATCCTTCATCTCTCCCTGGTTCACCAACCTCTTCAAGTCCCTATAGCCTTCCCACCTTCCTCCTTATGCTGGCCAACCTCCCTCTCCACCCTCAATTTTGATGAAAGGTACGACTGAAAACATCAATAATTCCACCCCCTCCCCCTCCAAAATGCAAGTCAACCTGTTGAGTTCCTCTACCTTATTGTTTTTTGCACATTATCAATGTCTCCCCATTATAATCGTTCCACTTGGAGGGAGTCACCTCTCACCATCTATTCTACAACCTCTAAGAACTACAACTAAATTAGAGTACTTTCAAATATTTGTAGCCTTTATTTTGCAGTCAATCCAAAGTTAACCATGGATCCCTGATTAGGTTAATTTCAAACTTAGAGCAGCACTGATAGCTTAGTGGTTAGAGCAACACTATCACAATGCCAGGGACCCTGGTTCAAATTCAGTGCTGTCTCCCCATAGTCAAATAGGTTTCTTCTGTGGGCTCGGAGTTTGAGGGTTAATTGGTCACATGGGTGTATTTGGGCCTTGCGGGTTCATGGGACGGAACTCTTAAAAAAATAAAAAGCATTTCCCAACATATTGATGTGATGTACATTCATTTCTGAAATATTGGTTTGATTCATTCTTGATCCAGAATTAGCCTTGTTCAATGAATCTGAACACGAATCAGGAAGTGATGGAGCTGTTGCATCATCAGTGATGTGACTTGTCAGATGTGGCAGTGAGTTTAACCTCACATAATAAATATTTCTGCATTCTGTGTCACTAAGCAAGTGAACCATGGCCATTTGCGAATGGTGACTATGAGTCTTTGCAAACAAATGCAGCTTTGATATTACTGAAACATTGGCAAAGTGACTTCAGGCTCCACGGAGATTGATGGTGCATTGTCCAAATTTCTACCAAGCTGCCACAGTTCCATACTCAACTGCATTGAGTGATTAGCTTCACCACTTAGGCTGCTGTGATTAAAGAAGGAACCTCACCAGCTTGTTCTCAAGGGCATCTGGGGAAGGACAATAATCTCGATGATGGTGAGAGTGTATTTTAATAAGTACAATGTATAGGTTCACTGAAGTTTTGGCCTTTCCAGCAGCATTCATATTTGTGAATAAATAACAACCAAAAGAATGGCTGTGACGATAATGGAAACAGATTCAATGCTGACACAAAAAAGGATTGGGTGACTATTTCAAAATATCCAGCTTTCTGAGGAAAAAGGTGGTAGTGGGGAACTATTTTTGATAACAGTCAGCAGGTTGTTTCCACTTAAAGGTGAGACTAGAGTTAGGGGCCGTAGCCTCAAGAATTCAGGGGAGTAGATTAAAGACAGATTTCTCCCAGAGACTGTGGAAATCTCAACCCAGGGAAGCAGTAGAGGCTGAATTTAAGAATTTATTTTGAAGAATGGGGAACAATGAATGAGAACAATTACAGATCACAAGTCAACCTTGCGAATTAAGGACAATGACACCTCCCTTCTGGACAGACTGAACACGTTCCATTCTCTTTGATGAGAAGAACAGGATGATGCCTAAGAAAACTTTGTATCCCCCTGATGAACAGGGCCCCTCCATAGCTGCAGCCAGGGTGAGGAAAACACTATCCAAAGTAAACCCACACAAGGCTGCAGGACCGACAGCACACCTGGTTGGGTACTGCTGAAAGACTCTGTAGATGGAGGTCTTCACGGACATCTTCAGCACCTCACTGCAGCAGTCTATAATTCCTGCAGGATCCAAGACAGCCACCATCATCCCGGTGCCCAAGATGGTGACTATGTCAGATCTCAATGACTTCTGCCCAGTGGCACTGATCTCCACCATTAGAGCATCTGGCAATGGAATGCATCAATGCACACCTCCCAGAGATGCTGGACCCATTTCAATTTGCTTATAGAAGAAACTGTTCCATGGACGATGCTGAAGCCTTGTCGCTTCACTCTGTCCAGGCCTACTTGGAGAATGATGCTTCATATGCCAGGCTGTTGTTCAATGATTTCAGCTCAGTGTAAAATTCATTCCCCAGAGTTGGCGGAGAAGCTGTCCTCGCTGGTACTCAAGACCCCTCTCTGTAACTGGATCCTGGACCTCCAAATTGGAAGACCACAGTCTGTCTGGGTTGGTAGCAGAATATCGAACACCATCACGCTGAGCATTGGTGCACCTCAGGGCTGCGTGCTCACACCACTCCTGTTCACACTACTGACCCACAGCTGCATCACCAGATCCAGCTCCAACAGTGTCATCAAGTTTGCAGATGACATAACAGTCGTTGGCCTCATCAGCAAAAATGATGAGGTAGAAAATCTCGTGGCAAGCTGCGAGAGTAACAAGCTGACTCTCAACATGGACAAGATGAAGGAAATGATCGTGGACTTCAGGAGGACCAGGAATGACCACCCTCCACTATACATCAGCAACTCTGCAGTAGAGAGAATGGACAGCACCAAATTCCTTGAAGTTCACTTAAAGAGTGACCTATCGAGAGCACTCAACATCTCTTCACTTGTTAGGAAGGCACAACAATGACTGCTCTTCCCAAGAAAACTGAAGTGGGCAAGGCTACCATCCACCATTATGTCAACCTTTTATAGAGCCCTATCGAGAGTGTCCTGGCCGGCTGCATCACAGTTGCTCTGTGTGCGCAAATAAAGTATGGTGATCAAGGGAGCCAGTGGTGAGCTGTCTACATTCAAAGGAACTAATAGCAATGTGTGTGGTTTCCTGTGAGAGGGCTCAATCTTGATTATGGGTTAGGTAACTTCTGACCAGGATCCCCCCCCCCCCCCCACCCCCCGGATGAGTCATGTACCTATCCTGTTACAATGAGAAACAGGAGGGTATTGAATGGCGGAGCAGGGACAATGGCCAACTCCTAATCCTATTTCTTGTGTTCTTAAGTAATTTCTTAGTTCCTTCTGGAAGCTGGTGTAAGAACAATGGGTTGAATGGCCTCCAAGAGCATTTCACGATTTTGTATCTTCTTTTCCTGTTGTCCTTATTACTTCAGCCCTTAGTCAATGCCAGACATACAGATAAACAGATCCAGCCTAATCTGATTGCATTGATTACCATTGACCGCCATGTTTGCTGATACTAACTACAGCTTGGAAAATAAATTAATCTGTGTGAAACATTTTCAGGCCTTTCTCAGAGACATTATTAGGCATATATGACTTTCCTCATAAGTAACGTGTTTCATTCCTTGAACTGTTTCTCGTTTTGTTTCCTTGTCCAGATCCCTCAGGCAGCCTGTGTGTTATGTTGGATGAAAGCCTTGATGTTCTGTGACATTTACCCAGGAGGTTTGTCTGTGATATGTACTGTGCAGAGTTTATTGGGGCCTGCTGCTGATATTGTAATGGTGGGAATATCAATTGGAACTTTAGCATCTATCCTCGACAAATAAAACTTGTGAAGCGTCGGAGCAGGTGACATTTCACAGATCTTGCTTACACATACCTACCCACAACAGGAACAAGTCCTCTGATAAAATAAATGGGGGGGGAGGGAACAAAAGAATATTGAAACCAAATAGATGTTGAACATAAAATTTATTGAAAAATATAATCAAAATTGTTATCCAATTACTTCCTTCACCGCTGTAAAATCTTTGAATATACAGTAGTTAGTGTTCTGTTACTATGCCAACATCCTGACCCAATTGTTCAATATCAGATTCTACCTTTAAGCCAATTGCTAAAAAAAAAACATACACACATTTGAGACTATAGTTCCAAAGTCTCGCATAAGACTGAGGTAAAACCACAAAGTGCTGGAGAAGCTCAGCTGGTCAGTGTCCTTTATGTAAAAAAAAGCAAAGACACATAACCGACGTTTCGGGCTTGAGCCCTTTGTGAAAGTATAAGAAGATGCCAACAAGCGTCCGAACAAAAGAGTAGGAGGGGTGGGCAAGTGGGGAGTGACAAAGCAAAAGATAATAGGTGGAGAAAGAAGGGAGGGGACACCTGATGTATCTTTGCTTTTGCTACATAAAGGACATTGTCTGACCTGCTGAGTTTCTCCAGCAATTTGAGTTTTTACTTCAACCACGGTGTCTACAGAATTTTGTGATTTACCTCTTTCGCGTGACTGAAACCTCTCTGCCTTTGTGTCTGTGGTGTGGGTTGTGAGGTGGGTGCCGAGATGCCTTGGGGAGATAGATAAGTGAATAGGCAAAGGGATCTCAGGTGGAAATTTGTGACAGTCAAACAAGATGGAAACAGGCCCCTTCAAGCCATCATGTCTTTCCCAATATTGAACATGTATCTGCATCTCTCTGGTTCCCATCAACTTCCACTTCTCATCTGCACAATCCACCTGACAAGCTCTTAAACTAGGACTAATTAACTAACTAATCCAGACATGGATAGAAATAGCAGCACCTGGGGAGAACCCATGTGATCATATAGAAAACATGAATACTCTTCATAGAGTTAACTAAGGTTGGGATCAAACCAAGGTCTGCAGAGTTTTTAAGTCAATAGGCCATCATTTTGGAAGTGGAACCGTCACATTTATTACAGTTGAAAGACATTTTGGCAGGTTCATGGAGAGGAAAGGGTTAATAGAACATGGGTCAAAAGCAGACAAGTGGAAGGTAATTAGGTTGGTATGGATAAATTGAACGAAGGGGCTTGTTTCCATGCTGTGTAATTCTATGACAGTGGAAAAACCAAATGCAGATTGGGTGAATGATCTCTTGTCACAGACCGTGTTCAGTTGGTCAGGAGCAACATGAATGCTGCCTGTGGCCTGCTACTTTAATTTTCTATCTACTCCCACTCTGATCTGTCTAACTGTGTCCCTGCAGCATTGCTATAAAAAGGTCCAATGTAAATTAAAGGACTAATACCGCACCTTAATTCTGGGCATATTGCAGAGATCCAGAAACAATATTGAATTCAACAACTTTAAACAACTTTCTTTCTATTTCAAAAATGTACATTTTCACAATCTATACAGTCGATACGACTGGGTCAGCTTTTCTCTCCGCTAACGTGACCTGCTGGGCAAATCTGACAGCTCTGCATTTCATAACCTATCCTTGAACAGTTGCTCGTGTTCCCTCTCTTGCATTAGCTAATCAAACAAATGGCCTCATCTGTGTGGCAATTCTGGCCCCATCCAATCAACAACATATCTGTGTGGCAGGCCTGGCCTCATCCAATCAACGATGTATCTGTGCGGCAGGCCTGGCCTCATCCAATCAACAGCGTATCTGTGCGGCGGGCCTGGCCTCATTCAATCAACATCATATCTGTGGGGCAGCCGTGGCTCCACCAAATCAAAATATTATCCTCGTTCTATCCTTTTCACCCCAAAACTTTCTGGTGCTTAAAAGAAACTTGTGTTTGCTCTTTCCCAGTTCTGAAGAAGGGTTTTCAGCCTCAAATGTTAACTTAGATGCACTTGACCAATGAGATGTTTTCCCCGTTTCGTCTATTTATTTCAGTTTTCCAGCATTGCTGTGACTGATAATTGGCAAACATTGCCAGAACGAAGGGGTTTGGAGACCCTGAGTCTTTAGTATTTCCTAATGTGTGCAATTTCACTGAAGAGATTGCTAACACAGTCTACCTGGGTGATTTGTACTTCTTAAAGGGATCTGGTGTGTCTCCCTGTCTATTGGTCCCAATGCATTGCAGGCACTGACCTCACATCCATTGAAGACAGCTATGTGAGACACTGCCTCAGGAAGGTAGCCAACATCATAAAGGACACCCTCCCCCCCACCCCCCCCCCCCCCCCATCTCCCTGGACACACACTCTTCTCACTTCTGTCTTTGGGAAGAAGGTACAGTAACATCCAAAATTCAAGCAACCAGCAGCCTCAAGCAACCTGCAAAAAAAATTGAGGAAAATAATTTAAAAAAAATTAAAATGCATAAGAATAAAATAATCAGTAAAAAATATATGTTTAAAATTGTAAAAGTAAAATGTTCTCTGAAGTAACACCTAAAGCTTTAGTGAAGATGGGAGCCAATATTCAGCCAGTGGAGAGCCTTGGCCGTGCATTGCTCATAGCAGATGTTTGAAAAAAGTTATGTAAACAGCAATGGTGTGACCCAGGATGAAGAGCTGGTTGATGCTCCATGGAGGGGGATGAACCTGCAGATGAAGCAATGGTTAACTGAAAATATAAATAAAATGTTTTAAGGTTTATATATTCAAGCAAGTGAAGATTGTTCAGTGTAAGTACAGTCTAGTATTTTTGTCTTTTGTCTTTTAAACTGTTTTATCTTCATGTAAGTGTACTAGATAGGCATTGTAAGAGTAACTCTCAAGCAACTGGAAAATAAACTTATCTGGCATCCACCAATCCCCACAGGTGCTGGAAACAAGGTATTTTACTGTATTTGGGAGGAAGCTTGAAGTCAAGCTTCAAGAACACTCTTTTCAAGAGCCTTTTCGTGCTACCCTAACCTAACGTGGATTGTCACCTTGTTGTGGTGGAGAAGCTTGTGTGGTTCTGTAATCCTGAGAGTGAAGCCATCTGGATCTGTGCTCCTAGTAGGGTCACCCATGGGTGAGGTTCCTGAGAAAGAACAATCCAACCAAGTCCTCAACAGTGGAACAGGCAGACAAAATTACTCTGAACTCAATAGCCGTGAAGGCGGGCGAAGGCTGCCACAAATCCCTCAGCTTCCATCGTCGTGGTATTGAAATTAATTGGTTGACTTGTGAAGTATCGTGTGCTTCTTGGAGTGTAACATCAAGTACACATTAAACAAACACACGCACAGGTGTCTTTGTTCTACGGATTAATGGAACGAAGGCCATCATCCCCGACTACAAGGGATGGCCAGGACACCAAACCTGAAATATAAGCTACTCTGGGCCCAGCAATAGAGTGTCTAAATGACACTCTATTTCTTGCACTAACTGCAACTGTGTATATTTATTTAACGAAACGCATCAAATCACACCTTCCAGTGACATTGGACCCATTCCAGCTTGCCTACCATCCAAACAAGTCCACCGATCATGCTATGGTCTTGACCTTACCATCCTGATCCACCTAGAGAACACAAGCCATGCTGTTGTTCATTGACTTCAGCTCATTATTCAAAATGATCATATCTCAGAGACTGGTGGAGTCACCATCCTTGCTGCAAAACCCCTCTCTGTGAGTAGATACTGGACTCTTTTACCAAAAAACCACAGCTTCTCCAATTTGGTAGCTAAACCTCAAGTCCCATTACAACTGGGCACTGACGCATCTCAAAGCTGTCTGCTCAGCCCACCGCTGTTCATGATGTTGCCTCACGACTCCACTGCCAGATTCGGTTCTAATAGAAGAAACAAATTTTTGGATGAAACAACAGTACAGGTAGTTAGCTTCATCAGTGCCAATGTTGAGTTGGCTTGCGGAGAGGAGGTTGGAAGGCTCATTAAATGGAATGAGAACAACGACCTGAGTCTCAATGCAGACAAGTCAAAGGAGATGATTGTGGACTTCAGGAGGACAAAGGTTGAGCATTTTCCATTACACATCAATGGTTCCATCTCAGAGAGAGTGGACAGCACAAATATCCTTATTGTGTACATAAAGGATGATATATCCTGGTCTCACCACATTTCCTCATGATTCAGGAATGTGCAGCGGAGCCTACACTTCCTATGGAGTTTGAGGAAGACAAGGCTACTGGCCTCCGACATTGTTAGTGTGGAAATTAGTGTGATGCTATAACAGTACCACTGACCCCGGTTCAAATCTGGTGCTGTCTTTCGGGAGTTTATATGTTCTCCCCTTCACCTGCATGGTTTTCCCAGAGTGCTCTAGTTTCCTCCAAAATGTACAAAGCTGTTTGCTAAATGGGTGCAATTGGGTAGCACAGCTCTCAGTGCTGGAATTGGGTGGCACAGCTCTCAGTGCTGGAATTGGCTTCTCCCGTGTTGTAAACGAATAAAAAATCTTGACACCTTTATACAGGAGCATAATTGACAGTGTCCTGTCTGACTGCATTATTGTGCAGTTTGGCAGCTACAAAGCATTTAATTAGAACCCAATACAGAGGATCATCAAAACAGCCAAGAAAATCACTGGGGTCTCATTTTCCTCTATTAATGGCATTTAGCAAGAGCATTGCTTAAAGAGGCCTCAAAGAATTTTAGAACATGCTTTCCATTTAGCACACCATATCTTTGATCCACTACCAGTAAGAAGGAAGTTAAGGAGCATCTAAATCAGGACAGCTCAGCTGGGACATAGTTTCTTCCAGCGAGATGTGAGATTGATGAGCAGTATCTTGTAACCGAGTAAATCATCCTAAAATATTGATATGTATTTATATTGACGTACCTTCCTGCACATAGATGATTATTACAGACTGTGTATTATGTGTTGCACCGTAGTCTAGAGAAACACTGTTACGACAGGCAGTTTATGAACAGTCAGATGATAATAAAGTTGAACTTGAATGACCCTTTTATATTTGTCACCCCTTTCTCTGTCCTGGAGCATTTGGTCATTTAATGTATGATGTATCCTTATGTACCTGCAGCAAGTAAGAATTTTGGTGTATTTGTACATCGTACTTCTGTAGATGACAATAATTTCTCATTATTCCATACAGTGAACATAAGAACACTGGAGCAGGAGGAAGCTCTACCATTCAATAACATCATGGCTGATCTGGCCATGGACTCAGAACCACTTACCCAATTGTTAACATAACCCTTAATTCCTTTCTTCAGAAATCGATCTCTCATTGCCATAAATCTGTAACTGAAAGAATTGTATGTTTTGAGATGAAAATTTGTGGTTTCAAGGTATAAATGAACATTTTTTTTTTTCAAATCATCCAAAGAAATGGTTTGAATACTTTTGGTTACAAGTGTGAGGATAAGAAAGTGAAGAAGGAGGAACAGAATGGAACTTTGTTTCACCTTCGAAGTAATCAGCTCCAAGTATAAGTTAATGGCAAAGAAAATTTAGACGGGTGTAATAAATCAGGGGTGGTTTTGAAAGATAACTGTCTTGATATTGCTTTGCCCAGCCCCAAATAAAACCCACTGCTGAGCAGTTAAACATCAGCTGACCCAGAGTGGAAGGAGAATGGATCTATTTCAACAGAATCATAAAGTGTGGAACCAGGCCATTCAATCCATTACAACCTGATGTTCAATCAAGTCTCAGCTTATTCCCTCCATTTCCATCCCTTCCCCCCCCACCCGCCCCCTCCCATGTTCTGCTCTCACCGTCACATGAGGGTCAATTTACAGTGAACATTTAACCTACCGACCCACTCGCATTGTGAGATGTTGGAGAAAACTGGAGCACCAGCAGGAAACCCTTAGGGCCTCTGTGAGGATGTTCAAACTCCACCTCGACACCACCAGAGGTCAGGGATGAACCCGGGTTACTGGAGCTGTGAGACAGCAGCCTGACCATATCCGTCACCCACCATTCATTTCATGGAGTCTAAAGTCTGTTGATAAATACAACACCTAACTTTTTGGCAGGGTTTTCTCTTGTGCTTGCACCTTTTTATGGTGCAAGATTCCCTTTTAATGATGTCACTGTGGGGCAACACCCAAAGACTCTCAATCCTGTAGAAGAGCTCCAGCCCAAAACATCAACCATTCTTTTCATCCCACTGATGTGGATCGTTACATGGATAGGAGGGGACTAGAGGGGTATGGACCGGGTGCTGGTCAGTGGGACTAGGAGGGTGGGAATTTGCTACGGCATGGACTAGTAGGGCCGAACTGGCCTGTTCTGTGCTGTAAGTGGTTGTATGGTTATATAGTTATATGGATCGACCTGCTGAGTTTCCCCAGCAGATGTTCTTTCTGCATCCTTCTATGCTTTGTCTACGTAAGTGTCTGTCTAAATGACCACTAAAAGTAACAACTACTGTATATCTGATTCCACCAACCAGGATAACAGAGCCAGGGCTTTTCTCTTCGGAGTGAAGAAGGGCGAAAGGTGACCTTATGGAGGTTATGAGAAGCATAGATAGGGTGGACAGCCAGCACCTATTTTCTGAGGCAGGAGTAGAAAACACCAGGGGACATCTGTACAAGGTGAGGGGAGTAATGTTTAGAGGAGGTGTCAGGGGTCAGTTTTTTACACAGAGAGTAGTGGATGCCTGGAAGGCATTGCCAGGGGAGGTGGTGGAGGCTGTTACAACAGGGACTTTTAAAAGACATTTACCCAGGCACAAGGATGTGGGAAAATTAAAGGGTTAAGGGTGTGATGTAGGGAAGGTTTAGTTTGTTGAGTAGGTTTATATAGGTTGACACAACATTGAAGGCCGAATGGCCTGTACTATGCTGTAATGTTCTATGTTTTATGTGCTAAATTCTACGTAACTCATCAGGCAACACCTTCCAGATTCTGTGTAAGATAAAAAGACTCCTCAAATCTCTTTTAACACTCCTTCCTCTCACGACAAAACTGTACTGTATCTTCTTAGCCTGGGAAAAATATTCTGACCATCTACTCTCTGATTATCTTCTTTAAGGTCACCCCTCAACCTCCACTGTACCAGAGAAATCAGGAACAGCTGATGAATCTCTTCCCATGGCTAACGACTTCCAATCCGTGCAACATTCAGGTGAATCCACTCTGCTGTCTTTCCAATGCCAGCACGATCTCCCAAAAGTATGGTGACCACAACTGTACATAATCGTCCCAGTGTGACGCAAACATTACTTGATAAACTTGCAACGTGGCATCCCACTTCTTATATTCCACACTCTGATCTATGATGTCAATCATTGCCCTATACCTTATACATCACCTCTCCATAAAATTCTTACAATCTTTGTAGATTCTTTAGGAGTCTGTAACCTGCAATATTTTCTTTGAAATGATTAAAATGCCACAAAGCAATTCTAAGGGCACCTTGATCACACCGTCAAAATTAGAATTTAGATATATTTAAATGGAAAAATGCAGTGATAATTACAGATTCAGAGATTTTTGGTGATGTTCCCTAACAGTAAGAATAAATTTACATCGGCAGATATTTAAGTGCATGATGATATATTAATTAAATGCACAGATTTTTTTAAATGTAACAACACGGTAGAAACCAATTCAGCCACTTAAACCCTTGCTGCCAAATTTCACCCAATTAACCTACAACCCTGGTGGGAAGAAACTGGAGGAACCGAGGAAAACCCATGGAAAGAACACACATTGCCTTACAGATAGCACAAAATTTGCACCCAGTCACGGGAGCTGTAATAAAGTCAGGCTAACCGTTCTGCCCAATATTAATGATGTCATCACAAACTGTAAGTGTGTTCCACTAAACAAACAGCATTATTGTAAAGTTGTAAGGACCATTCAATAAACTGAGGAATGACAGTTCCATTAAAGATGACGTGGGCCATATATTTTGTGGCTGGTATAGCAGGTGGAAGATGGCATTGACTGCTTTAAATATTAATAATGTGTGATATCGACATTGTGCTCCACAGATCTGAGTGATTGAAATGAAGTGAGGTTATTGTCATATACATAGCCTGATATCAGTAACATATAGATTATTGGAAGCTGTTCCAAGAGATCGGATATACAAATAGTCAGGGACTGATTAGGGATAGACAACATAGCTTTGTGTATGTCGTAGGTCGTTTAACCAACCTCTTAGAGTTTTTCAAGGAGGCTACCAGCAAAGTTGATGAAGGAAAGGCTGTGGATATTGTCTTTGTGGACTTTGAATCTCCATCTACGTGATCTACTGGGATCGTTGACTGAAGAGGGTACGCAAAATCATTGAGGACTCCTTCCACCCTGCACACAACATCTTTGTGGTTTTATCATTGATTTGTCTGTCCAAACATTATTGGTCACATGGCTGGCGACCAAATTGGTGGACCATCATCGTTCCCTCTGTTTGACCCCCTCTGCCTGCCGCAATTCTTTGGTTTTGAAGTACCTCAAGGCATATGTTGTTTTTGTGCCTGCACAAAAGTGCTGGAAAACTCAGCAGGCCACGCAGCATCAAGAGGAAGTAACCAATGGGTCAGGCCTGAGCCTTGGTCAAGGTATGAGTAAAAATCCAGCAGGCACCTGAATTAAAAAAAAGTAGAGGGAGGAACGGAGAAGAGGAGGGAGGAAAAGGCAGGGTGAAGAAGCCTTTGTATTGGAGTCTCCCACACTTATATAATCTATTAGACAACCAGAGGCAAAGACAAACTTTAGAAATATCCACAGTATACAGCAGGGGCACCATTAAAACCAAAGCAAAAGAATAAGAAGCAGTTGTCAAAAGTGAGCATTTTCTGGCAGGCATTCAAGAAATGATGGCAAAGATTTATTCCACACTTGTCATACAATTTTATTGATTGTTCAATAACATATATTCTCAAGGCTTTTAAAAGTGGAAGATGACTTGGTATCAGCTTCAAAGTTTAAAATTTAAAATTTAACGCTTTGTAGATTAAGCATGTAAAAAGAATTAAAATGTCCCATGGTAATTCTTTTTCTCCTTTTTAATTGCATTGTGGTTCATAAAATGCAATTAAAATATTAATAAAAACAGTCAATGAAAAACACCCTCATTTATCACACACTAAGTGGGAAAGTGAAAAAGGGAAAAAATTAGCCCGTCGCAATGATAAACCATGGCTAAATCTTTATTTCCCTGTTTATTGTGGAGAATTATGGAAACATTAGTACAGCGCTGATCCAGTGCCAGTGACCCAAGTTTGAATCCAGCACAGTCTGTAAGGGGTTTGTACATTCTCCCCGCGTTTGCGCAGATTTCCTTCCACTGCTCCCATTTTCAAAAGACTAGTTAAGTTTATTGTCTCCAAGTACAACCCAATGAAACAGTGTTCTTCCATCCTCAGTGCAAACACACAATCAGACAAAGCACATACTGCATACAGACAAACAATACATATGCAGGTCCAATATTTCATTAGAGCAAATAAATAAATGTGGTTTTATACTTATGAGAGTCTTGGATGGCCAGTGTGAGCAGTTCCCTTGGGTTGTTCAACATTCTCACTGACCGCGGGAAGAAGCTATCCCTCAGACTGGCGGTGCTGGCTCCGATTCTCTCTGATGGGAGCAGCCGAAAGATGCAAAGTGGAAGGGTACCTCATGATTTTGAGTGTCCTCTTCAGACAATGATCCTGGTAGATAGCGTCGAGAGGGAGGGGAAGGGAGACTCCCGTGATCCTCTCTGCCACTCTTATGGTCCTGTGGATTGACTGCCAATCCATTTCTCTGCTGCAAGCGTGCCACATTGTGATGCAGCCGGCCAGGGTGCTCCCGAACGAGCTCCTATAGGAGTTGACATAATGGTGGCTGGTAGCCTTGCCAATTTCAGTCTTCTCAGGAAATGTTGCACCTTCTTGATAAGTGAGGAGATGTTCAGTGTCCCCGATAGGTCACTAACTCCGAGGAACTTGGTGCTCTCCACACTCTCCACCTCAGAGTGGTTGAAGTGTAGTGGTCGTTCCTGCTCCTCCTGAAATCCACGATCATCTCAGAGGTGTTGCTGATGAGGCCAACTACTGTTATGTCATCTGCAAGCTTGATGATGTTGTTGGAACTGCATCCTGATGATGCAGTCGTGGGTTAGTAGTGTGAACAGGAGCGGGCTGAGCACACAGCCTGAGGTGTGTCAGTGTTCCGCGTGGCAGTGCTCGATGTTTTGCTACCACCCAGACAGGAAGGAAATCCAAGATCCAGTTACAGAGAGGAGTGTTGAGTCCCAGTGAGGACAGCTTCTCCACCAGCCTCTGGGGAATGATCATATTAAACATCGAGGTGAAGTCAATGAACAGCAGTCTGGCGTATAAGGCATCGTTCTCCAAGTGGGCCAGGAGAACACCATCTTGGGTATCAGGATGATGGTGGCTGTCTTAAACCCCACGGGATCAATGGACTGGTGTTGATGTTGTGAAGATTCTGTCAATTGGTCTGCACAGTCCTTCAGTACCTGATCATATATGTTGTCTGGTCCCTTCGCCCAAGGGGTTAGGCGGTTATTTGGTCATATGGATAGTGCAGCTCGTGGCCCAGAGGAGCTTTTCATGTTACTGAGTCTCTGAATTAAAATTTAACCATTAGCTATTTTGTTCATCGAATCTGCTCTGGTTCATTTATAAAGCAATCCTCATGCTCCATCTCATCTTCCTGCTTGAATTTTATCCAGTTTCATTCTTTTATCTATGCTTTAAAGGACTGATCCATTAGCCTGCAATAATTGTCTCTGTATCTCTTCAAATTCTTTTGCCCATTTTAAGCAGAATTCACTGCTCCTCATAAAACAATGTTGTCCACATCCTGGCCTGGGAGGACATGTGGCAATGTTGCATATGTGCCACACAGTTTCCAAGCAATGGCTATATCCAGCTATCACCCTGAATCCCCCACTTTTGTTATTGACCAGGAACTGAATTGCTTTTGTAGCTACACATGTATCCTAGGATTGCCAATTGCACAATTTGGCTACAAAAGCAGGTCAGTGGCTCAGAAAATCTGGGGCTACTGAGTCCCCTACCAGCTCCCCCCAGCCTGACAAATCTTCATCAGGAGTGTGATAGGACACTCTCTACTTGCCAGGATGAGGGCAGCTTCAACAGTACTCAAGAAGCTTGATACCATGTAGGATATCTGCTTGATAGACACCCCTTCCACTACCATTCACTCACTCCACAGTAGCAGCAGTTTTTCCACAGGAATGATCTTTGACAGACCTTCCAAACCCATCATATCTATCAGCAAAACTTCAAGGATGACTAAAGCATGGGGGACCCACCACCTGGATGTTGCCCTCCAAGACACATATCATCCTGACTTGAAAATATATTGCTGTCACTGGGCCAAGATCCTGGAATTCTTTCCCTTAACAAATGATGGGTCTACCTACCCATAACTCAAGGACTGAAGTGGTTCAAGAAAGCAGCTCACCACCATCACCTCAAGGGCAATTAGGTAGTGGCATTTAAATGCTGTCTCAAGCTGTTAAGCTCACATTCCCTGAATGAAGAAAGAAAAAGTAGCTCAATTAAAGGTCCTGACCTGAAATGTTGACTGACCACTTCTCTCCATGGATGCCGCCTGACCCACTGAGTCTCTCCAGCTTCTCTTTGTTCACTATATCTAAATAACCTTGTGTAGCTTTAAATCCCAGGATTCATCCTTCCTCTCTGCACCATTCAGTATCTCTCAGTCGTCAGGTACAAGTGAAGTGACTCAGTGTAGGATAATGTAGTATGATGTTTAACAAGACTCATCTCACTCTGTTCACACTCTCTTCATCCTTTCCCATCAGGAAGAAGATTCATGAGTGCGAGATCATGGACCACAGATTCAAGGGCTGTTTCTTTCCTGTCATAATCAGATGACTGAAAAAAACCCACGCTAAAAAATAATGTTGTCTTGATTTCCCTTTGCAACTCTGCACTGTGATTCTATTGCTGTACTACTGGACTACTCACAAATGAACCTTCTTGTATGTGACAATAAAACTGAACTGAATGATAACTTCTGTTAGGCAAGAGCATTGGTGGTGTTGGTGGAGACAGCTTTATTATAGCTTTCAAAAGAACGTAGAATCATTCTGCAGTCCAAAAAACATTTGAGAAGTCAGGACATCTTTCAAAAAGCCAGCACTGACATGATGGACTGAATGGCTGCATCCTGTGGTGTGGGATTCCACGAGGTCAAGGGTTAACTGGAGTGGAAAGAACATTCTTTGCTTTACCCTAACAGAGAATTCTTGGTCCTTTTTCTCTGAGAATGAAGCTTCCATATTGCACTGTCCCTTCTGTTCAGTCGAATTTATCTATCGTACTTATCACTACCAGTGCACAAAATTGTGCCCGGCTTTGTATAGTGCAGAAGCCAATTATGCCAGGGTACAGTCTGGAAACAAGACTTGCTTGCTTCTCAGTCTTGTCCATTCCAATAACTTTCTGCATTATCAAATGTGACAGCGTCTGACTGAGATGGAGGCAGGACTGAGGATGAAAACATCAGCTCCTCGCCTATTCAGTATCCTTGGGCATTAACAACAGCTCTGCCATTGTCTGTGAGATGCCATCTTATTTACTGTGCAGAGGTGAACCTGGGCTAAAATTATTTTCTGCTCATTGATTGGATAAAGATAGTTAACTTCATTTATTTGTTAATAAGATCTATTAGAAAATAAGGCCTTAATTGGGGTCAGTGATTGATTCAATAGAAATGGTCTTGAACCACATTGATGCTGGAGGTAAGGAATTGCATCAACACCTCTACTTCCTCTGCAGGTAAAGGAAATTCCCATCTCGGACTGATTTTTACAGATGCACCCATTGCAAGTATCCTGTCCAAATGTATCACAGCCAGGTGCAGGAACTGCTCTTCTCAGGGCCCCAGGAAATTGCAGAGAGTTTGAACGCAGCTCAAGCATTCTGTAAACCAACCTCCTCTTCATGGACTCCGTTTTCACCTCCCACTGCCTCAGGAAAGTACCCATCCCACCCTTCACATTTCCCCTCTCCCATTAGACATGAACTACTGGATTCAAGAGCAGATTATTTCCTTCTGTTATCAGATCCTTGAATGGTCCTCCAGTACCAGCACTCAAATAGTAATCTCTCATTCTCACAAAATTATCTCAGCAATAACTTTACCATGTTTATACTGCACATTTCTCCGTTACTCTAAATTTACGCTTTTGTTTTATTTCGCACAACCCATTACACTTAAATATGAGTTGACTTGATAAGATAGTACACCAAACAAAGTTTTTCATGGATCTAGGTAAATGTGATAATAATAAACAATTATTGCTGGTTCTGTCTGTGCACAATTCTGGTCACTCCATAACAGGAAGGATCTGGAGGCTTTGGAAAGGGTATACAAGAGGTTTACCAGGATGTTGACTGGTTTTGAGGTCATGAGTTTTGGTAAAGTTGGACTAACTTGGATTGCTTTCTCTGGAGTGTAGGAAGCTGAGGAGCAATCTGATAGAAGCTTATAAAATCATGAGGTGGAGGTCAAATTCTTTGCCCCAGCGTAAAAATGTCACACCTCAGAAGATATGTGTTTAAGGCAAGGTGAGAAAGTTTAAGTGTGGGGTAAATATTTTACTCAGAGAGTGGTGGTTACCTGAACTAGAGGTGGAAGAAGGTAGTATTTTAGAGGCTTCTAGATCAGTGGTCCTCAACCTTTTTCTTTCCACTTACATACCACTTTAAGTAATCCCTATGCCATTGGTGCTCTGTGATTAGCAAGGGATTGCTCAAGCTTTTTGTCATATTATACCTGGTACAGTGAGAAGGGTTCTTCTGTGAGCAGCCTAGCAAGTCATCTCTAATGTGCATACAGCCGTGCAAAGTAGAAGAGTAAGAGTGGAAAGTTACAATACAAAATTAGTACCTTTAGTGGTGGAACACTGTAATACATGCATTGTACTAGTTGGCCCACCCTGATACTATAACTCTCCCCCTTCACGATTCTTATCCGCCCAATAATCCTCCTTCAGTACTGCCTTGGAATGGAGCCAACAGCATGTAAAATATGCCTGTGTTTATAGCGATTAAAGTCTATTAATCTCGACCTGATCTGTCGGATCTAGTTGATAGCGCTATACCTTTTCTCCCTGACAGGAAGAGGGTTAAGAGAGTGAGTCAGGGATGAGACAGTGTGTTGACTGCCTTTCCAAGACAGTGAAGTGGAGATGTCTCTCAGTAGAATTTTATTGCGCTTTGGACATCATGCTCGACGGAAAAACGTGGGGCAAAGGGCCTTTTCCTGTGAAGTTACTGAGTTGCTGGAGGGAGTCACATGTATATCCCTCAATGGAAGGACAACAGATTTCCTTCCCTAAAGATGTGAGTGAGTTTCGATGACAAATTGCTCGTTTAATGTTTACCATGACTGATGCCAGCTTTTTTATTCCCATATTAATAGACGTGAACATAAGTTTGTCAGGTCATGAATAGTCATGGAACTCCAGATACTAAACCAGAAATGAAACCCTAGTGTGAATCAATCTTGGATTCTGCCCAATTAATCCATCTTAAGATGATTGAGAGACATGTTGGAAGGAGCACCTCCCCCACAGCGTTTCAGGCAACACGGGAGGTTTCTCCACACTTTGCTGGTTCTGAGAGTCTTCCTCCATCTCACTCAGTGGCACGACCAACGTACAAGTTGAATTTCTAGCCTTTTTTGGAAGGGATTAAAAATGCTGAGGTTGAATTATATGACATTACATTGCTGTGTTAGCCTAATAAAGCTATTCTTGGTCGTACTCAACATTTGTGGGCCAGTGCCCCTACTCACCTCTTCAACATTTGGTGAATATACTTAAGGGCATGGCTTACCACTTGCTCAAACAATCATTTGTCTAGAGTATCAGAAGGTTGACCCGATAGAAGTTTATAAAACAATGGCACCTTTAGGTAGGATAGCTGGTCAGAAAGTAGCACACAAAAGTGCTGGAGAATCTCAGCAGGTCATGCAGTATTTTTAGAAAGCTACCCTTTTCTCTCTGCCCTTTCCCCTGTCACTTTTCAGCATCATTCTCTTTGACCGTCCCACCCATATTCACCTATTACATTTTACCTGTTAGCCTGAGTTCCTCTCCCTTCTCCTCTCCCTTCCCCACTCCTTCCCCCACCTTTTACTTCAGCCAGATTTTCGGCACTTCTAACGAAGAGCACAGGCCCAAATCGTCAACTGCCTTCTGTTTCCTGTGAAGGCTGTATGTCCTGCTGAGTTACAGACCCCAGTGACTGCAGATTTTCTTATTTACCTGGAGAGTCAGTCTTTGTCCCAGGGTGGAAATATCAAACTCGGGGGCACAGATTTAAGATGGGAGGGGCAGGGAATTAAATGGGATTTATGACACAAAATGTTGGCACAGAGACTGGAACATGTTGCCGGGGGAGGTGGTGGAAACAGACAGCATAGCAACATTTAAGAAGCATTAGGACAGGCATACAATGGACAAGGATGAGAGACACAGAAACCATGTGCAGGCAGATGCAATTAGTCAGACTAGCATGACGGTCAGTAGAATTATACAACCATAGTACACTGCAGGACAGAAACAAGCCCTTCTGTTATTATCCTGCCTGGTCCCAGATCATAGTACTCCCACCCATGTACCTGTCCAAATCGAGCCTGTATTCACCACTTCAACTGGCAGCTCATTCCACACTCTCACCACTCTCCCATTAAGCTCCCCTTAATGTTCCCTTTAAATATTTCACCTTTTACGTGACATGTTTGATGGCCTGTGAATCTGGAGGGCTGCTCTATGTTCTCTCCTCCAAAAATTATCCTCAGACCGAGTTGCTGAGCAAAATAATTATTTGCATTTCTGTATCACCTTTCTCATCGAAACAAAAGAACCCCTCATCTTAATGTGTAGTCAGGGTTGGCATCAGAACAAGTCTAATCGGGCATTAGGGTAACCACAAGGGACACAATCTGACGTTCGAAAACTTGCTCATTGGTTGGGGGGGGTGGGACGCGGGGGAGGTGCTGCCTACGTACTTGCCGTTAACCTCCCTGGAGCACTGCTGCCATCGCACTCCCCCCCCTCCCTCCGACATAACAGACAATCACGCTGCTTATATCCAGTGGCGCTAGTGCTGAGGGTTGTGGGGAGTTTCACAATACCTCATTTTGGGGGGGAACCCACAAACTCCACCCCCCCCCCCCCGGCACCAGCCCTGTGCAATTCATGACAAACTTTGTTGGAAAAGTATTCTGGATATTTTACCATTTGAAAGACTGAATAATTGTTTGTTTTCTGTGGAAGGTTTTGGGAAACTTTTCCATGTCGTGATAACAAGTTGTATAAATAAGTCTTTATTTCCTGCCTTTGCTATTTCTGTGTGTGCTTTCCTAGACTAATTAGTGAGACCAGCTGGTTGCATCATAAGGGTGGCATTTTAGATAGTGTGGCATTAATAAATTACAGTGCAGGTGGTGAAGACTATTTGCATATTAAATTACTGGTCTGATATTAAGAATAATTAGCTTGGCCTCATCCTCTTTGTACCTCCATTAAGCATTCATAATGACTGTTCAGAATGATTTGTGCTGTCTATCTGACTCCTTTAGGCTTCATCAGGCTGATGTGCAGTAAGGTGGAGACACACAAGTATGAAAGGGTTGGAGGGATATCTGTCAGGTGCAAGCAGCAAAACATCGTCTTCAGCACAGACACATGGGCTGAAGGGCCTGTTCCTGGGCTGTACTGTTCTTTTTTTTAATTTATAGATGCAGCACGGTAATAGGACTTTCCAGCCCATGAGTACACCCTTGTGACCAATTGACCTGCTAACGCCATATGTCTTCGGAACATGGGAAGAAACCAGAGCATCCGAAGAAAACCTACGTGGTCACGGGGAGAAAATACAAACTCTTTATAGACAGCGCCAGATTCACTGGCCCTGTGATACCGTTGTACTAACTGTGCCACCCTGAGATTTATGTTAAAATTGCTGAGGATCAGAATTTGAGGGAAGTGCGCCATTCCCATGGGGATTGCACCAAGGAACTGGGCAGTGCTGAGGATACTCACGTGGGGGAAGACTTTGGGTTCACAGGATATTGATGAGTTCTGTTAATGAGTTGAAGAGCGCCTGCAGTAAAGGTTCAACACCGTCGCCAGGCAACGAGAAATGACTGGTGCTGGGATCCCAATAAAATCTCTACTTAATTGAAGAGCAATTGCTAAGGGATCTAATACTGAATCGAAAAGTAAATATATAAGTGAGGCACAGAACAAAATGTAAAGCGCATAGTTATAGAGAGAGAATATCTCAGTGTAAACTTGAACTTGAGGATGTCTCCATAGTTGTTTTTCAACAATTATTTCCTTTTCTAAGACCACTTCTTAACCTCCTTCCATTGACTGAAATAAAAACTGTCGAGAAAAACTCATGAGTGAACCCTTTTGGGGTGGCAGGTTAGCGCAATGTTACTTCTGCACCAGTGATCCGGGTTCAGATCCGGCACTGAATGTGAGGAGTTTATAGTCCGTGACCTGCATCAGTTTCCTCCCACCCTGCAAAACATGTGGGGCTCGTAAGTCAATTGGTGTAACTGGGTGGTGTGGACTTATAGGCCAAAAGGGCCTGCTTCTGTTCTGTATTTCTAAATTAAATTTAAATAAAATAAAATTTAAAAGTTTTAAAGACCTGTTCATTGATGGATATATTGCATCATTTGAACAGCTTTCTGCTAAATTTAACCTGCCCAAATCTCATTGTTTTTGATATTTACAAGTCCTGCATTTACTTGAATCCCACTATTTGATTTTCCAAGAGCATCTGAATCAAATTTTATTGATGAATGCTTTAGTTCAGCACTTTCTTGTATCTATTATTTACGAGAAGCTGTTACATTTAAATCAGACGTCGTTAGTTAGAATTAAAAATGCTCGGGAACAGGATTTAAATTTGACTAGATCAGATGTGGATTGGGATAAAATTCTTAAATTGGCTAATAGCTCTTCATCATTGTTTATTATAGTTTAAAGTGGTACACAGAGCATACATGTCTCATGCTAAATTATCTCATTTCTATTCGAATATGAGTTTTTGCTTTGACAGCAGAGAAGCGCCATTAATTCATCTGTTCTGGACTTGTCCTAGTCTTGAAAGGTTTTCCATACATTATCAAAATGTTAACAGAGATTTAATACTCTGGTGGCCCTCTTCGGCACAATGGGAGGGAATGATTCTTCTCTGTCTTTGGGTCAGAGTCGTGCTATTTCTTTTGGCGAGGCGAGCGATTTTGCTTAAATGGGAGGATTTTGCCCCACCTACTCATGATCAGTGGTTGCGTTACATCATGTCCTGATTGAATAGGGAAAAGATTTATTATTCAGTTAATAATTCAGTTATAAGATTCCAGGTGTTACGAGGGTCATTCATAACTCACTATTACTTTATAATTTCTGCTCATGGTAATTAAATTGTCTGACTCGGATCTTTCCTTGTTTTTTTTTACCTTCGTTTTTCTTTTAATATTGATCACATACAGCATCTGGCAACACTGTTAGGCAGAGGTTTGAGTTTTTCTCCTTTTCTCTTTTTATTATTTTTTCACTTCTCCCATTTGTTATTATTTTTCTATATAGAACATTTGGAATACGAATTATGGATAAGATTTACAACTTGTGTATGTTTTTGTTACATTGAATATTTTATGAATTCTATATAATTATTCATGTTATTTTATTGAATTATATTATCTGTATATGTTCTATATTAAAATTAATAAAAATATTTTATAAAGAAATTACATTAAATTATGAAACAAAGCCTCAAGGTCAAAGATTGAGAATCAGTGGTAGTAGATCTGAAGAGAAGATGAGGAGACCTTTATTCCTCAGATGTTTGTTAGAATTGGGGAAACTCTTCTCGAGAAGGCTATTCCGCAATAATTTATGATTATGGATCTGGAATGAACAGCACGGCACAGGAACATTCATACTGTACTATAAACAAATGTTCCTTCAAGTAGCCAACAAAAGTACAATGACTTCCCTCTGCACTGGAGCTTTGGAGAAGTCCCATATGCCAACTGAGAAAATAAGGGCGGCAAAGGGAAGCATTCACCACTGAAGTTAAATTCACCCATTGTGTCAGTCGAGCTCCCTGTAACATGTAAATTAATATGAATCAACAGTGAACTGACAGCTCTTACCAGGGTTCTCTTTCAGATCATCTCAGGTTGAGCTGTTTACAGTTGCCTTAGGTGTTAGGGCAGTATGGTCACAGGAAGAGGATTCAATTAGCCCAAATATTACAGAGCAAAGACAGCACTTGCCTTCCGTACAATATTAACAATCCTGCCTGAACATACTGCTGATAAAGTCTCCCGAAGGACTCCCCTCAGTGTGGCCATTGTAGGGCTCTCGGGGAAGGCAACCATCATGTTCAGATGTGCTTTAGCAACATGCACTTAAAGTATCATCACTCAATTCAATTTTGGTCAGGTCACAGCCAATTTATGCACGGCCTTTGTCGTATACATTTAAATTTATTGTGGAACCATAATTTCTGAAAGAATCCTCCAAATTCTGATATCTTGCTGAGGAAAGGAGAATTTCCTTTACCTTGCCTCTCATCTAATGGGGAAGCTCTCATAAGTGCTGTCAGTTCACCAATGAGGAATGTTCATTTTCATGCTACTCGACAAGCTCCACTGACGCAGTGCTAAACACTTCCCTTTGTTAAAGTTGGATCATTGTTCTAAGTTAAAGGCGTCAGTGTAGAGGGAGGTCATTCACCATAGAATTGTACCCTTCAACCCATGATGTTGTGTTGACCTATCTAAATCTACTCCACAACAATCTATCCCTTCCCTCGCTCATACCCATAACCCTCTTCTTACAACTGTGCCTATTCAAGAGTCTTTTAAATGTAGCTGTTGTACCATCCTTCATCACCACTCTCCGCAATGCATTGCAGGCACCGACCACTCTGTGTAAAAATCTAAACATCTGACATCTCTCCTCCACTCTGGTTTTGGCCAATGCTACCCTATGAAAAAAGTGCTGGCTGTCCACCCTATTTGACCCTCCCTATACCTTTCTTAAATTGCTTCAAATCCTCCATTGATCTGAATAGAAAAGTCTTGGCTCAGTCAACCTTGCTTTTCAAATGACATGTTCTCCAAACCAGGCAACATCCCAGTCAATCTACTCTGCACTCTCTCAAGGTTTCCACATGCTTCCACAAGCAACCAGAAAGGAAAATTTGGATAAAACTATCATACGGGGAATCTCGTACATTTATAAAAGAGAGCAGGAGGGGTTTCAGTTTAATGTTCCACTGAGTTGAAAGGCAGCACTCTCTCAACACAGCACTTCAGTATCACACGTGGTATTGTGCAATCGTCTCTTGAGCTAGAGTTGAACCTATCTTCAACCTTAAACATTCATCCGGTGTGAGAGGAATGAAAACAATTAATTGAAACCAGTTGCTCAAGTTGGGACTGGTTTTCTTTTATTTATTTGTTCGCAGAATATAAATGTCATCGGAGGTGCTGGCATTTATTGTCCGACTCTGATTTCCACTTCAGAGGGTAATAAACTTACACCAGGTAAACAAGAAAATCTGCAGACTCTGGGGTTCAGCTCAGAACAGAAAAAGGGACGAGAAACTGAGCAGGTCTTGAAGCATCGACAAGTAAAGTGCAGTCCACACAGTTGCCTTTTACTTCCTATGAAACCTGTGGAATTAATGAGGTAGCACTCATTTTTCTGTAGACTTACGCTGAAATTCTAATGAAACAGCCAATTGCTGTCTCTCCAGTTGATCAATAGATCCAATTCTGTTGTGTCCATCCTGCTTCCTTCAACAACTAAGTGCACTTACCATTACTCCACAGAAGTTATTGATGAGACTTAATGAACTGAGGAGTATAACACTATTGAACTCCTTAGAGAGTTTGGTTACTACCCTCTCTTACACCTTCTGTAAATTTTGGTGTCTCAATAAGGCAAGTAGATTTTCATTATGCATTCGGTTCACGTGAAAGTTTCAAACATGTCAGTAAATTGAACTTCTGTTATTGCTCTCGAGGAGAGGCTTCCGTTCTTGTGCTGTGGAAGACTGCGTTGCCACTGTGAGCCATCTCATGCTCTCCCATCAGATGGGGAAAATCAGGGACATGTCAGGTGAACCCAATGACAGCACTCGCAGGGTGTCCAACTGCAGCTCGCCTCAGACCGCCTAACGGATGGAGCAGCATTTGGGCTCACTGAGTACAGGAGTCTCCAAACTGACAGTGCTCTGCTCTGGGAGGACTAAGCAATTGACAGTCATGTCCAGAATTAGAATCAGAATTTATTGTCATGTTCAAGTCACAAAATCTGTTGTTTTGCTGTAGCATCACACAGTGCAATTATTTATATAAAGCATCTTACAACAATAAATAAAAATACTGCACAAAAAGTCAAAGTGAGGCAGTATCTTTGGTTCATTGATTATTCAGGAATCTGAAGGTAATGGGGTAGAAGCTATCCCTGTGTCACTGAGTGCTCGTCTTAAGGCTCCTGTACCTTTTCTCCAGTGGGAGGAGAGTGAAGAGGGCATGGCCTGGCTGGTGATAGCTTTCTTAAAGCGCACTGCCTCTTGTCGATGTGCTCGATGAAGTGAAGTCTGGTGCCCATGTTGTTGCAGTGCAAGTTAACTCTGGAATTTTTACTTGTCCTGAGCTTTGGCAACCCCATACCAGACATTGATTCAACCAGCCAGAAAGCTCTCCACAATACACCTGTAGAAGTCTTTGTGTCCTCCTGACTTCCTTCTTAAGTCCACAATCATCTCCTTGGTTTTGTTAGCATTGAATGCAAGGTTTTTGTTGTGACACCACCCAATGAGCTTATCTATCTTCCTCCTGTACATTTCCTCATTGCCATTTGTGATTCGGCCAACAACCATGATGTCATCGGCAAATTTTAGATAGCATTGGAATTGTACCTAGCCACACAGTCATGGGTATATAGTAAGTAAATAAGTGGGCTAAACACACATCTTTGAGGTGAACCTGTGTTGATAATCAGTGAGGAGGAGACATTGTTTCCAATTTGTGCTGACTGTGGTCTTCCAATGAGGAAGTCAAGGATCCAGTTGTATTGTTCATTGGGCATGATGCCAAACTATGAGTCCCTCTGCCCTCTCATAGAAAAGATCCAGGCCAACCTTTCAAAGCAAAGCAATTGACTAATCGCATGGTACAACATACTGCCGACGGAATCTTCTGAAAGATTTCTCTCAGTGTGGCTCACAGGTGTAATCGTACAGATTCTATCACCAATGTGGATATGTTCAGATTGTAGTGTAGGGTGACTGTGATTGGCTGAGAGTGTAGCCACACCTACTGGCAGTTATTAAAGTATTGTTCCTAGTCAGACCAGGTCATTCTGGACTGGTCGACCTACTTGTGATATGCTCCAATCTTTTAGTTAATAAAAACCTTGGTTTGGATCAACAAGTCTTTCGTTCTTTCGACGCGCTCTACAACGGGTAAGACTACCATCATGTCCAGCTTTGCATTGGCGTCGTGCACTTAAAGTATCATTCAATTCTGGAAACATTTATGCATAGCCTTCATCATATTGGGCAGCATGGTTGGCTTAGCAGTTAGTGCAATGTCTTTACAGTGCCAGCGATTGGGACCGGGATTTGAATCCCATGCTGTAAGGAGCTTGCGTCTGCATGGGGCTTCAGTTTACTCCCACCGTTCGAAATGTATGGGGGGGGGTGTAAGTTAATTGGGTGTAAATTGGGTGGCACAGACTCGTGGGCCGACATGGCCTGTTACCATGTAGGATGTCTAAATTTTAAAAATTAAAAAATTATATTACATTTAAATGTGGTGTGGAACCATCGTTCCTGAAAGGGTCCTCCCAATTTTGACATCTCTCTGAGGGAAAGGAGAACTCCAACATAATTAAAGCACAGAATCAGCAAAAACGTAGGCGTGGTTACCATGGTGATTAGTATGACACTATTACAGCGCCAGCGACCCGGTTTTGAATCTGCCGCTGTCTGTAGGGAGTTTGCATGTTCTCCCCGTCTCAGTGTAGGTTTCCTCTGGGTGCTCTGGTTTCCTTCCACCCTTCAAAACGTACGGGACAGTAAGTTGATTGGAGTATTTGGGCAGCATGGTCTCATGGGCTGGAAGGGACTGTTACCACGCTGTATGTCTAAATTTAAATTTTAAATTAGATTTAAATTTTAATTTAAAGTTTATTGCATTACTCTTTCTGGGAGCTTGCGACACACAGATGACCTACATTAGATCAGTGATTACATTTCAAATCCAGCATAAAATGGGCCTTCTGCCCCCGATGTTTGCACCGAACACAATGCCATATGAAGCTAAATCTCCTCTCTCTACAAGTTCTGCACTACAACGTGTACTGTATCGGAAGCATTGCTTAAAGAGGACTCCAAAAAATTCATTGAGGACCTTTTCAATTGATTTCACGGCATCTTTGTCCTACTATCACCAGGAAGGATTTTCAAGAGCAACAAAATCAGAATTGCCAGGCTGGGAAATAGATAAACAGTAAATTATTCCAAAATATTTATATATATTTATTTTACATTATAGTTTCAAAAATATAAGTGATTATTATATGGAAAAACAGCAGGTTTATGTAGCAAAGGTAATGATACATCAGCAACGTTTTGAGCCTGAGCCCTTCATCACACCTTTATCACACCTTGATGAAGGGTTCAAGCCCGAAACATTGGTGATGTAGCTTTACCTTTGCCACATAAAAGCACTGTTTGACCTGCTGAGTTTCTCCAGCATTTGTGTGTTTTTTCACTTAACCTCGGTGTCAACAGAATCCTGTGTTTTTCCAGTGGTTATTATATGTTGTATATTGTATTTGACCTCACCATGCCATGTACATAACCATTCTGTTTATATATGTATAGTTAGATGATAATAAAGTTCAACTTCAAATTGATCCACGTCCCTCTATTTCCTGCATATGTCTTACAGCTTAATAAACATCACTATTGTGTCTGCTTCCACCACTACTCCTGGCACCTGACACCCTCTGGGTAAAAAAAAACCACGGCATACATCTCCTTTAACCTTTCCCCCTCTCATCTTGAATGCATGTCTTCTATAATTGGAGCAGTTTTCCATGATGATCTTTGAACTTTTGAACAGCACAAGTCTTCTCTTGATTCTAATATACTCTGCTTAGAGATAAGGATTAATGTCATTTAAAACGATCAGGCCTCAGTGCTTCAGTAAGAAATTACTGTTGTAATAATCGAGACAATTGATAAATACTCATTTAGTAATGAAGTTACACACAAGATAATCCTGTAACAATCGAAGAATGAGCGACACTTAATGAAACCATCGGGCCACCCTAATATACCAGCAAGGAGGAACAACAGAATTTTATCACCAATATGAGATCATTTCAAATGTCTTACCCACCTCTCTGGTCTTTGCTGGACCAATTCACAGAGTTTGGTTCTCCCTGCACCTGACATGCAACAGTCTCTGCATCAATTATCGGACATTTTGTGTTTTACGCGAGATTGAATCCATGATGTTTATTTGTTTGCAGTTCTTCTTTGTATACTTTTCTCTCTTTTGTAGACTTATCTTTTCTTTGAGTACAGTTTTTTTCCACTACTGTTAGTAGAAATTTTGCCTGCTCTGTAGGCAATGTCATGTCTATACTCTGACAATAAACCTGAACTTTGAATGTTTTGTTGACAGTCTAGAAGCTTCATAATCACTCATTTTAAGAAGGTTGTCAGGCACTCTGCCCACAGCTTGATGCCATAAGGAGAAAAGTAACCAGGTGAGCAAGAAATACAGCAGATGCTGGATAAGTGGAGCAAAACACTTCATCTTTTGTCGATGGTTGAAAGGTATTGACCCCCATTACTCTGGTTACAAATACTGCTCGGCTCAACTAGAAAATACTGAAAGTCCAGCATCTTTTGGTTCAAAAACTATTTTTTTCTCAACAATGACCTCTTTAACCTCTTCTCTGTACTACCCTAACCTTAACTGGGCCACCAAGAGTTCAGTCTGCACTCTTGAATCATCACTTTTTGTGCATTAGCTGCAATTGTGAACAGCTATTGATTGATCATTTTATAATTATTATCTCTCTTTTCTGTCTCATAGATTATTGTGGTTATTCAATTTGTTCTACTTTAGTGGGTGTATCTTGTGTACCTGTTTGGTACAGCAAGTTAGAATTTCAGTGCACTGGACATTGTACATATGTACATGACAATGACTTCTTATAACCATATTCATTCTGGTCAATCCCTATTGTACTGTCTCCATTACAACTACAGTACAACTCCGATTATCCGAACTGGTCAGGACTGGGCCTATTTCGGATAAACAATATTTTCTGATAACTGGTCAATTTTTTTTAAAACATCCCAGCCGCAACAGCAAATCATTTGTAACAGTATTTAAACAACAACAAACAACAAGGGAAGCCTTTTTTTTAAAACATGATATAATATTTCATTCTCACCAAAATAAACCTGAAAAAAATATGACAAATCCAACACCAAAAATTCAAAATTCTACTCGGGTTTTTCCAAGATTCCAACATTTTTTCAACAGTTCAGCTCTGAAAGAATCTTTTTGGATGACTGAGGATTTCTGATTTTTCTAAAATCTTCAACTATCCAAAAAAATCTTCAGAGCCGAACAGACGTCACTTCCAGGTCCAAAGAAATTTCAGTTAACTGAAGATTTTGGATATTTCGATTTTGGTATATAGAGTTGTACTGTACTTCCTTCCTCTAGTGCAGTGAGCAGAACTGCACACAATTACTCACCACACCTCCTCAGTAGACCTCAAAGCCACAAACCAGAAGTCAATTCAGAGGATCATCAAAAGAGTCGAGAAGATCACTGAGGCCTCCCTCTCCTCTATTGATGACGTTCACCACGAGCATTGGTTACTTACAGAGGGCTCAAAGAATTTTTAGAGATTCTAACCATCGATCACAAATCTACTATCAGGAAGGAGGTCAGGAGCATTGGAATCAGGATCGCCTGGCTGGGAAATAGCTTCTTCACCCAGGCTGTCTGTATCCTGTAACCTTGGGTCTCAAAAGTGAAATAAGCAAAATATTCCAAAATATTTGTGCTGTGTACTTTCTCTGTATACAGAAATACTATTTTGTCTGGTTGTATATGCACAGTCAGATGATAACTTTGAACTTGAAATTTCGACTGATTAATTTTTGTCAAGTTGCAATATATCCTATTCCCTTATCTACAAAGCCAAGCATACACTTGCTGGATGCATCACATCATGGTACAGGAGCATCTCTTTCCAAGATTAAAAGTAGCTGCAGAAGGTGATGAATGCATCTTAGAATGTCACACAAGCATTCCTCCATCATCTGTACCTCCCAATGGCAAGGAAAGGCAGCCAAGAAATTGAAAGGCCCATCCCACCCCAGACACATTCTCCTAGTTCTTCCCATTGGGGAGAAAGTGTCCACCAACAGGCTTAAAGAGTTTCTTCCCAGCAGCCATCAGGCTCCTGAATGGACCCCCAAAAGTGCTCTCATGCTGTCCTTGCTTGATACTAAGTAATGTTTTTCATTGTAACTCTGTATTTGTGCTCTTGCTCTTCCATATTGTATGGCTGTATGAATACAAGGGTTAGGCTGTTAGACTTCTCACAGAAAAACTCTTCTCACTGTCCCAGGTACAATGTGATAATACAGATTGTCCAGTGGTTTCTGGTTTTTATTTGGCACTTCCACCATACTTTAATACACAGGGTCTTTATGCTCCATCGGAATCAAGGAAATTAATTTCAGTTTTGGACCCCATGCACCACTCATGGTGCAGTTAGCATGACTTCTACCTCACAGCTGCAGTAACCTGAGTTCAATCTTGAACAATGGGGCTTTCTGTTAACTCCCATGACCAGGTGGACTTCCCAACATGCTTGACAAAGAGCCCAGGCCCAGAAACATTGATGACCCTTTACTTCCCAAGGATGCTGCGTGACCTGATGAGTTTCTCCAGCATGTGTGTGTACTTGCTGTCAGAACTCTAGTTCTTTCATTATCCCAAAGATGTAGGCTTGATAAGTTAATGTGCCATTTGAAATTGCCGGTGTTTTCTAGGTAGAAACAGGGGCAAAAATGAGGACAATGAAAATGAGATTAGTTTAAATTGGGCACTTAATGGCCAGTGTGAAGCCCTTGGGCAAAAGAACCAGTTTCCATGCTATATGACCATGACATACCAGAACATAAAAAGAATGCATTAACAGGGATGTTAACACTGTATATTTTATGAATGTTCATTTTGAATCATTCATGCTTTTATTTTTATTTAAAATTAAAATTTAAAGAGAAGCTGTGAGGTATAAAGTTTTATTAATGCTCCAAATCACTTTGGGAATCTATGAAGATATCAGTGAGTGTTATTTATGGATGTTATTTTTGCACAAAGTTTCAGTGGTTGGTAAATGTTCTAATTTTGCTGGTCTTTGTCCCAATCTCAGTTCATCTTGCCCTGAATTCCACATTCACACAATTGTCATTCAGAAGCTTGACAATTCCAGTACATTTCTTGCATCTTGTACTCTCTGTAAACGAGACCTCTCCCACGACCATGTTGCCCTCACTCACTCTGTCCTACCAACTCATCGGCCATCTGCCAGCATATAGAAACATAGAACATTACAGTACAGAAAACAGGCCCTTTGAGTCTTCTCATCTGTGCAGAATTATTATATTTCCTAGTCCCATGGACCTGCGCCCAGTCCATATCTCTCCATACCCCTCCCATCCACGTACCCATCCCATTTTTTATTAAATGTTAAAATTGAGCTCTCATTCACCTCTTTAGCTGGCAGCCATTCCAGCTCTCTGTGTGAAGAAAATCCCCTGAATATTCCCTCTAAACTTATCTTCATTCACCCTCAACCCATGTCCTCTGGTTTGTATCTCACCAAACCTCAATGGAAAATGCCAATTTGCATTTACTCAATCTGCATCGACTGTCACTTGGCAATGATGTGATTTTTAAAAATGTTCCAATCCTTCCCTTCAAATCCTTCAGTGGGTCAACTCCTCCTGTCCCATGACCCTCCAAACCTGTGAACATCTATGACCTCAGATCCACTGGTAAAATTTCTTCTTTCAAAACTCAAATTTTGAACAATGCTGGCATTTTTGTTCTTATGCCTGTTTCTAGAGTGAAGGGCTTCTACAAAGCAGAAACCAGTCCCTTTGGCCCATTGCACCCATGCCAACCATAATGCTGTGCTAATCTCTCTTGTCTCTGCGCCCTGATTATAAAGTCTCTAAATAGATACTTCCTTTGACCACTCATTCCAGATATAAACTCCTCTTGGTGTGGAAAAACGTACCATTCAGGTCCCTATTTAAAATTTCTCACTAACTTTGTTTCATTCTTTGTCCATGAAATTGGTAGCAGATGCACTCTGTCACAGATCTACATACTGAAGGATTAATCCCACATTGATGGACAACTCAGTGTTATGGATCATAGATCCCGACTAAGGATTCTAATGCAGAACAGCTCATATTCTTGAGATCGGTTCAGTTGACCCAGCAGAAAGATACTCTGCTCATGTTGTACAAGATAGCTCTTTAAATAAAACTCTCCCTCCAGAGTGGTAGAAGTGAGCATAAGAAGATAATTGCAAAGACTGACATATATAAGAACTTGCAGGACCTTCACAGTATGAGTGAGGGGAGGATAGTTCCTCTCACGAGAGTCTAGAATGAAATGTCAATGTTTTGAAATAAAGAGTCACGCATTAGATTAGACTTTCTGTTCTTTCAGAAGATTGTGGATCTTTGGAAAAACTGTACCTTCCTCAAAGGACAATGGAAACAACGTTAATGAATATATTTAGGGCAGAGGTGGATAGTTTCTTGATAAGCAAGGTGGTGAAAGATTACAGGGCTTGCAGAGTTAAGGACACAATTAATTCAGCCATTAATTTGTTAAATGTAAGGTACAGAGCAGTTTATCCTAATTCATATGATCCATCATACATTGATAACCTGAGGATGTGAATGATCACTGTACTTGTTCTCAGAATTTCCAGGAGGTCATTGTACATGCAGGAGAAGTTTGTGGCTGAATTCGACACCCTTTTAAATGTGTTAAGAGCAAACATTCTTAAAACGTTGATAAAATGCACTTACGCGCATGCTGTGGTTTGATTTTATTTTCATGTGCAATATTAACTACAGTGGATGGCTTTTTTTTTGCTTCTGATTCAGAACCGTTAAATTCAATTCCCACTCCAGAGACTTGAATATAGAAATCCAGACTGGCATTCCAGTTTGATACCGAGCGATCAGCGTACAGTTAGAGTACTGTCTTTTGGTTAAGACATTAAACGAAGAACCTATCAGTTAACGCAAGTGAATGCAAAAGATCCTGTGGCAAACACAGTTCTGAAGAAGTGCATGGGAAGTTCCCCTATGCACTTTTCACTCCGCAATCAGTGCCATCGAAACTATTGCTGCACCTGGAAGTTTGCTTTGTACAAATTGGCGGCTGCATTTCTTGCGGTTTAACACTTCAAAGGTATTTAATAGGCTCTAGGAAGTTTTTCATTTGTGAAAGGTGCTATCTAAATGCAAATCCTTCTTTATTTATGAATAAGTCCCCAAAATGGTAAAAATTGTGAAGGGCTTCTTGAAAAATTGGGCTTCTTAACTTTCTTTCCCTGATGAAAATCTGAGGAAGCTTAGTCGTCAACCATGTGAGTGTGACACGCTAACCCTTGACCAATTCCCTGTCTGTGAGGTATGGAGATACACTGATGAGTAGCATCAAAGAGTGTGACAGGTTGAACACAAACACAGGAGGGTATGAGGTAGAATAGAAATGCACGAAATTAAGTAAAGATGTTGTCAGGCTTAAAGAAAGGACTGAACTCATCTGCAAGTGTTATCATCGAGTTGATTGAATCATGTTTTATAGGAACTGGACAATTTTATTATACAGCACCATCAGCAATACTAAGGAGTTGATTGTGGACTTGAGGAAGGGGGAGGCTTGATTGATGGGATAGCAGTGGAGAGGGATAGTAACATCAGGTACGTGAGGATCCACATATTGGAGGACTGCTTCTGGAGCCAGCTCATTGATGCAAATGTTGAAAAAGGCTCCACCAATGCCTCTGTGGTTAACAAGGAGTGAGATAAAATTTGTTGCTATTAAGTATCCATCAGACATCTACAGGGGTAAAGAGTCTTGTGGCATCACTGCCTTGTTTGATAACACCCAGGAACGCAGAAGGTTGCAGAAAATATAGTCCTAATCAAGTCGATCATGGGCACCGACCTCCTGCCCACTGAAGACAGCCGCATGAAGGCAGCCAACTTCATAAAAGACCCCTATTGACTTTTCTCACTGCTGCCTTTGGGCAGAAGATGCAGATCCTGAAGTCCAGTAAATCAAGGCTCAAAAACAGTTTATTGCCCAAAATATCAGGCTCTTGGACTATTTTCACCATCACACTACCTCAAGTTCATCAAATATCTACCTGCACTGCTGACACAGGCCATTTTTGTACCATGATCAATTGTGAATATTTATGATTTTTATTTCCTTTTTTCATTTTCTATTAATATATGCCTTTTATCTTCTTATGTGCTATTATATGTTATATAGTTTATGTACCTAGTAAGATGCAGTAATTATGATGTTCATTGTATTCATAATCTGTACCTATGTGGCTGACAATAACCACAAACTGACCATAGAACATTGCGTCACAGAACAGGCCCTTCAACCCATGATGTTGTGCCAACCCATGTAAAACTACTCCGCAACAATCTAACCCTTCCCTCTGCCATGATTGCTCTGCGATTAGTAAGGGATTGCTTAAGGTGGGATGTGAGTGGGAAGGGATTGTTACTGAAATATTTTGCTTGACAAAAATTGTCAATGGCCCATTTCCTTCGGAGTTCTGAAACCATGCACATAACGAGTTAATGAGGTAAGATTAAGACAGTGGTTCTCTACCTTCCCTTCCCATCACCACCCACCTTAAGCAATCCCTTAATAATCACAGAGCACTTATGGCATAGGGATTGCTTAAGGTGGAATGTGAGTTTAGGGGGGCAGTTTGAAAACCACTGATGTAAACAAAACCACAATAAAACTCTTTTTTTCTTCTATCTACTGTCCTGTCACCTCTTGGCCCTGCCCCAGATTACATATGTAATGTCACCCATTTTTAAATTTTGTCTCCATAAAGGGCCTCAACTCGAATTGAGTGCCCATGGATGCGACCTGATCGAATGAGATCTCCAACAGTTTATTGTTTTCTCAAAAGTAAACTGCAGTGCCTTATAATGTGGGAATTTAATGAAACAATTTGGCTTTGAGTCATCACTTTCTGGCAATTTTTACATCGCATCTCCTTATTTTTGATTCATATTGCCGTTGGTTCGGTGAAGGTTACGGTGGGAAAAGTCGCTCATTCTGTTTTTAGCACACTCTTAGGAAACTGGTAATTTTGTCTTCAATCTCATTCCTTATTCATGACCTAGAAAGTAGTGTGTGTGGGGGGGGGGGGGGGTGGGAGAGTGGAGGGGGAGGGAGGATAGAGAGGGGCACCCTTGCTGCCAGCGTTTGCTAATGCACTTGGAGTTAATAGTGTAACATGGCCTCTGCGAAATGCATTCGATTTCAATGTGTCTGCAGCTGGCAAGGAACCTGGAGACGATTGATTGATTTGTGTGTGTTAGCCCTAATTGCATCTCCTGACAAGAGGCAAGCAATCCAATCACCCTGAAGCTCTCAGTAACGGTCTCGTGCAGACAACCTGGCACCACACTCCGACATACCTCTTGAAGGAAGGATTCAACCTTGCAACAATTTAGATAGTGATCTGTTATTAGGATAGCAGTCTGTGGAGTCCTGATCTGGTGCCCAATTTGGGTAAGAGAGACGTTGAAGTTCATCCCCCACATGGAGATTACACGTGCTGATAACGCGACTTTATTGTGATATGCATGCATACAATGACCAGATGCACTGAATTTCTTGCTGCAGCAAGTTACATAAGTTAGACCAACAACAGTAGAATAAACTAAATTATCTCAATATGCCATAAGACCGAAAAAAATATATAATAAATTTCAAATGACAGATAAATAAATATTCACACATTGGTGTGAGTATGCAGATCTTTTTTTTTGAAGCATAAAGAGGTTTTTTTTACCCCTCAGATGCGAGTCTTGTGGGTGTGTCATCCATTTATTATCACTGAATTTCAGTGCCTTGCTGGGTTATTTTAGATCACACTCTCGAAATATTGCAGGTCAGGACCTGAGAAAACCAAACAAATTTTCAGGTCAGTCTAATCATTCCATGGTCACCAATCTTTAGTGGTAAATTTATTTAATGATTTGAAATTAAATTCCACAGTGGGATTCAAACCCTGGACACTTGTCTAGTCCACTTTACCCTCACCAATGACATCAGCATGCAATCCTAGCCCAGTGTTCAAGTAGTCGGAGCCCTCACCTCATTCGTGAACTCACAACTGTTAATTTTGCATTCAGATTGTCTGTGACCCTGACCTGCACCCTCTTTGTAAAGCTCCTCTCGGGCCCTTTGATATATCTTTATTTTCTGTCTCCTGCTTTTGCCAACCATCCTTAGCTCAAAGTTGAGAATTCCATTGAACTATACTTTTTAAGTTCCCCCATGCATGGTTTTATTTCACCCTACTTCGAGGATGAAGAATTATTTTGTTTTCTTTTCTGCTCCGGTGAGGATGTCTTGTGACTGATGGCCCATTGGAATGATTTACAATGTTGGTGGATAGTGTGAAACGGGAATGGTAGCCCAATGATTAAATTATTTAATTTGTAGTTCAAAGGTCTAAAGCAATGACTTTGAGATATGAATTCAAACCCCATGATGGCAGTTGCAGAATTTAAATTAAATTATCTGGAATGAAAAGGCAGGTATGAACAGAAAACTATTGGATTATCATATTTAAAACCCAGTTGATTCAGTAATATATTCTCAGGAAAGAAATCTGGAGTGCTTGCTTGGCCTGGTCTATATGTGACTCCAGATCCACATCATTGTACTTGGTTATTGGGGGAAACATTCTCCCTGCATCCAGCTTCTCCAGTAAACTAGGATTTTTCTCAAGGTTTCAGTCGGATATCTTCTTATTCTTCTGAAGATCAGAGAATCCAGGTTCAGTCTATTCCTTCTCACCTTGGGCTAAATCCTTCCAGATGCTCAGTTAAATATGATTTTTACACAGAAATAAAGGAAAAATTCCTTAAAAGAAAATTTGCATACTTACCACCGGAGTGGTTGTTTACACAGAAAGCACTTTTACACTGCCTTCCTGTGTTACAAAGTTGGATGGGGTGAAAATTCAGACCTCAGATGTGCAAAGGGACCTGGGTGTCCTCGTGCAAGGAAACCTAAAAGTTAGGATTGGTAGTGAAGAAAGCGAATGCTATGTTGGCCTTCATTTCAAGAGGAATAGTGTATAAGTGTAGAGAGGTGTTGCTGAGGCTCCACAGGGCACTGGTGAGACCTCATTTGGAGTACTGTGTGCAGATCTGGGCCCCCTATCTTAGAAAGGATGTGATGTTGTTGGAGAGGGTACAGAGCAGATTTACAAGGGCTAACGCACAAGGAGTGTTTGGCAACTCTTGGGTTTTATTCATTGGAGTATAGGAGAATGAGAGGAGATCTCATAGAGGCATTTCTTATTTGGAAAGGGTTAGATAGGGTGGGTGCGGGTAAGATGTTTCCCTTGGTGGGTGAATCGAGGACAAGGGGTCATAGACTGAAAAGTAGAGGTTATCTATATAAAACAGTGATTAGGAAGAACTTCTTTAGCCAGAGGGTTGCAGATCTGTGGAACTCGCTGTTGCATACAGCAATGGAAGCCAGATCACTGGGAGTATTTAAAAAAGAAACAGACAAGTATCTCATTAGTGAGAGTATTAAGGGATATGGGGAAAAGGCCGGAAATTGGAACTAGTGTAGAGTAGCTTAATGTAGTTTTATCGAACAGACTCGATGGCCCTAGTGGCCTGCTTCTGTTCCTTTGCCTTGTGGTCTTGTGGTAGACTTCAGCCACACCATAAAAAATGTGTAGGGATCTTGGTGTAAAAATTATAGGATGGAATTTACCAAATAAGTTCCGAGACAACATCTTTACACTGCCAGTGGAGCAAAACATTTCCACTTTTAAAGTGCCTAAAGAGCTAATGACCAAAGGAAAAAGGTATACCAAATACATAGATGATAGGTTGATTGGCCACTGTAACTTCCCCCTTGTGGTAGAATTGGGGAGGGATGGAGGAGTTCCTGGATCAGAGAAGATCATACAATGAAACAGTACAGCACAGACCCTTCAGCCCATGATGTTGTGATGAACTATATAAACATATTCCACATCAATTAGCCCTTCGCCACTTCACAGCCCTTCTTTTTTTCTTATATCTATGTGCCTGGAGTTGATGAGAATGGAGGGAGAATGAAGGAACAGCCTGGTGATGCTTCCAAGTCCATCGTCGCCATTGTAGAATGATGGCCTTCAGAAAGGAAAAGACACCGACCGGGGTGGGACCAACTGTATATCTGCCATGAAAATTTAGTACAGATCCAAAGGGCCAAATGGTGTCCCTTGATATAAAGATATAAAGATCTGGTCACCCTCATCCTTTTAAAGGTATTGTTTACTGAGCCATCATCTGTATAATACCCCTCCCTCCTGTTAAGTGACACTACCATTTCACCTTCTCCATCACACATCAACACGTATTTCAAAGTTAAGCTGTTTTTTTTCCTATCGTAATATTCACTTTGTTCACTACTACCCCTGTGTAACACACTTTAATACACCTTAGCCTATTAGAACTTCCATTTAAACCTATGCTTGATTCCCAACTAAACGAATGCAGATTGGAAATCAATTTCTGAAACTTAGAGTGGGCATGTTTCAGTCAACTGAGCTGCAGGAGAAGGTTAGAGAGAATTATTTTAATAAGGACTTCATCTGTTCTACCTTATCAAAATGCATCTCATTAACAAAACATAATACATTCAATTAAAAGGAACAGTTAACGAATACAACTCATTAACCTTTTCTGCATAAATGAGGTCAAGGCTAGGCAAGAAATCCCATTGGAAATCCAGGACACTTTGGGAAAGGATTGATTCAGTTTTAATAATATTTTTGGGGAAGCTCAAGCTTTTCATCTCTTCATGTATTATGCATGAGACTAAATGCAATGACTACTTATACCATAAATTACTGAAGGATATCATGAACATTAAGCTGCAACAGTACTTTAAAGAGAATACAGACTTAATGAAGGTGAAAATCATGACTGATGAAAGCTTACTGAACTGATCTTTATAAACAATTTGGCACTGCACAGGTTAAACCTTTCCATTGCATTCCCTCACTGTAAAGTGACTGTTTTATACCCAAGTTTTATTGCTTCAGTCTACCTTTCAACTTCTTACCCTTGTGGGTCTGCATTTGACATTTGGAGTGAAAACAGGTTCATCGAGTAGAGTTGATTTCATCATGGTTGCTGGGATGAGATTTATTCTTCAAACAAAAAAGTAGAACAAGAATTGGATCTAACTTTGTCATAGCTATAAAACAGGCAAGCCTTTATATAAATGACAGAGTACCTTTTGACAAGCATTACAACATTTGCATCTTTTCTTACTATCCAAAGAGAATTAGGAACATTTATTTTTGTTTCTTCATAGGACCCTGGCCTAGCATTTGTCTATCTGAGGGATCATTTCTCTGGCTGGGGTGTCAACACCCCAGGTGCAGTGTCATCACCTTTTTCAACTGAGGGAATTCAAATTGTGCCTTCTGAAAGATTATGACTCTCAGGAGTTCTCTGCTTCAGATGATAGTGTAATAAATAAGTTCAATGTTAGAAATAATAGATCATTGGGAGCCATGGAAAAGGAAAATAGAGTTAACTAAGGAGTTGTATCAGGTGGAAAGGAACAACATCCTCTCCTTTCATCTTCCTTTAAGCTATGTCCTCCAGTATTGTTAATTTCCACCTTGGGGAGGCATGGCTAGCGACATGGTTAGAACAACACTATTACAGCGCTGGCAACCTGATGGCAGTTGCAGAATTTAAATTAAATTATCTGGAATGAAAAGGCAGGCATGAACAGAAAACTATTGGATTATCATATTTAAAACCCAGTTGATTCAGTAATATATTCTCAGGAAAGAAATCTGGAGTGCTTGCTTGGCCTGGTCTATATGTGACTCCAGATCCACATCATTGTACTTGGTTAATGGGGGAAACATTCTCCCTGCATCCAGCTTCTCCAGTAAACTAGGATTTTTCTCAAGGTTTCAGTGAGCTATCTTCTAATCCACCGCTGTCCCTAACGAGTTTGTATATTCACCATGTGATCTGCAGGGGGTCTTCTCCAGGTACTTTGATTTCCTCCCATCCTCCAAAAATATTTGGGGCTGGTATGTTAATTGGGTGTCATGGGGCAGCATGGGTTTCAATGGCCGGAATCGGCTTCTACCATGTTGTAAACAATTAAACATTTAAAAAGGCTGGCTAGTTACCCCATCTATACCTCTTATAATTTTATGTGCCTCTATCCTTAACATGTGCAAGTAGATTAACCAATAATATGAAAATATCTTCATAATTTAGAGGTGTGTAGAGGATAAGATCCATGGCTTATGGGGTTTTGGATAAGGCATTGATCTGCCAGAGCTGGCATGGACCAATGGGTCAAATGGCCTCCTTTTGTGTTGCAATAAGTAAATGTTATCTGTCTGAATATCTCAAGTGGGTCAGGTTCAACATAGGAACATAGGAAGTAGGAACAGGAGTAGGCCAAAAATGGCCCATCGAGCCTGCTCCGCCATTCAATACGATCATGGCTGATCTAATTTTCCTTCAATACACTCTGTAGAGATCTCAGGGCATTTCATTAATTAAAGATGCTGTATGATTTTAGAAAGACTTTGCTGCCTAATTTACACATCTTTGGCTTGGCTTCGTGGATGAAGATTTATGGAGGGGTATGTCCATGTCTGCTGCAGGCTCGTTGGTGACTGACAAGTCCAATGGGGGACAGGCAGGCACGGTTGCAGTGGTTGCAAGGGAAAATTGGTTGGTTGGGGTTGGGTGTTGGGTTTTTCCTCCTTTGTCTTTTGTCAGTGAGGTGGGCTCTGCGGTCTTCTTCAAAGGAGGTTGCTGCCCGCCGAACTGTGAGGCGCCAAGATGCACGGTTTGAGGCGAGATCAGCCCACTGGCGGTTGTCAATGGGGCAGGAACCAGCTTCCAAAGGGACTGTGTTCCATATTGTCCATGACCCCTTCTCATGTGATATGGGGAAGGAGGGGTGGATCTTCTTCTTGAGTCACTGTTCTTTGTCTAAGGTGCTCCCACAATAGGTTTGCATCAAGGCTTCCAGGAATGAAGGAATTGCTGATATATGTGTATCTGAATGAAGGCCTGTGCCTTCTTTCCTTTCCTTTTATAGCGATGTGCAGCTTGATCTTGTAATGTTTGTAACAGTAACGCTGGACCTTGCATCTTTCAGGTGAGAAACCTGATCAGCCTTCCCATGGAAATATTCAAAGGTTCCCTCACTGCTATTTCAAAGTTAGCAGGTATTGAGGCCAAAGCAGATTTAGCAAAAGAAAAGCCGATCCTTTTCTTTGATATATCTTCCCTACTATTAGTTCAATGAACTGTTGCAGTTCCTCTATATTAAAACAATGACTACACTTTAAAAGTTCCCAATTGGTTGTAATGCAATTTGAGATTAACTATAGGGACCATCTTAATCATTTTTTTTGGGGGGGGGGGGTGGCTAAAAGAAGAGATTTTCTCAAGATGTGTAAGAGATGATGAATATCATCCCCACCTCAACAATTCCAATCAAGTGACAGCTTATGTCTTATGTTTTATTGTATGTTTTCACTGCATATATTAAATATAGCAGACAAGTTAAAGAGCAAAACATTTGCTAACTAAGTGCTGTTTAATAGATTTGCCTTGCAAAAAAAAAGGACCATAATTTAAGTAGTTTTATTGGTCACAGCTTATTAATATAAATTATAGGAAACCAAAACCGTGTCAGGAAGTTCATCATAATTAAATTTTAAAAATTATTAATACAAATTGTGAAAATTAGTTACTTGTGTCTCTGGCAAACCAGAGGGAATATTCATCAATGCACGATCTGTTCTGTGAGCTCGCCTCATGTAATAGAAACACCGTATCGGTGAATCATTCATTAGTTACACTTTCAATAAGCATCCTGACATTTGTCTGGCTTTGCTACTTCCTCTCTTTTGGGGAACTCCGCGCTCGAACTTGCCTCCTGTGTTGTAGTGCGTAGAAATAAAGGAGCTAAATGGTTCTCGGGAAAGCAGATAAAGTTTACTCCATCGCCCCGATTGAGACTTTCTCCTCAATGCATCAGTGAAGAAGAAAAAAAAACAACTTGAGGGGGAATTCTTGGTGTGTATAACATTTAACATTCTATTTGACTTCTATTATACTTTAGTTATTGATATTATGAAATATTAAATAGAATTTAACAAATAAACTTTGATATTATCCCTTATTTATGCCAGATTTTCATGTCATGCCAATTTGCATTCAACCGTTATGCCGTTTTAGTTGGGTTCGTATATTTCGCTTTTCCGTAAAATTCTGCTTCTTTAAGTATTCCTTGACTGTTTCATTAGATATCCAGTTGTATTTACTTGAATTTCTACGACATCCCTCACAGGTTAATGTCTCAAAGTGCTCCACAGCCATTTCAGTGTAGTCATGGTTGCGGTGACAATTCATGCCCAGTGTGACGGATCACCACTAGGCAGGTGAACCAGCCCCGCTTGTAAGCCAGCCAAAATGGCACCATTGGGGGTTTTCCCTTCCTCCCACCACGGGGCTCAGAAGCCCCGTGCTAGGGGACCACGTGACGCCTGGGCGACGTCAGCGCCCTCCAGTGCGGTTCTCAGCCAGGTCCAGGCTGGGAGTATAAGTGCAGCCCAGCAGCCTGCAATAAACTAGTCTGCTCACTGAGCTCAACCCGTCTGGTTGCATGTGTTCTTTCAGGAGAAGTGGAGCTGCCGCTACACAAGCATATTTCGTGTCGGAGAATGCGCACACTGCATTGATTTAACAATAGTTATAATATGGCATCACTGACAGTGTAGCCTTCCCTCAGTACAAGACTTAACTCTTGCCATTGCCCAGTAAAGTCAGTGTTACCTTTCATAGATTCTTGGCTGGGTCGTCTAGATTTTTACTATAAGAGACTGTAGGAAAGATGTCGAGATGCTAGTAAAACATGAAAGTCTGCAGGCACGGTGATTGAAGTTAAAACATAAATCTGGAGAAATTCAGCATCAAACAGTGTACTTTATACAGCAAAGATAAAGATACATAAGCAATGTTTCGGGCTTGAGCCCTTCATCAAAGTATGAACAAAAAGATGTCATGATGCTTCCTGGCTTTGTGACTTTGTTGAATGAATTACTGTACTGACAATAACCACACCAGGAGTGCGAGTATATGACAGCTTTAATAAACTAAAATGTACACTAAGAGGGTCTTGTCTCTCTGCAAGACGAAATTGGAAGGCTAGACTGTAGCTCTGGTCTGCTTTATATACAAGGCCACTGGGATGCCCCCTGGTGACCTAATGGTGTAATTACATGTCACCACATTCACCCCCCCTTAAAAAATTGTTATCCCCCCCGCCCCCCATCCTCCTTCTCTTGTTTGTAAGTTCATAAGTCCAAAATTTTTCATGGCTTCTGTTGCCTTTTGGACCTCCTCGGTAGAGGTATGGGGTGGGGAGTGCGGTCTGCCTTTCAGCCTTTCTTGGTGGAGGTGTGGGAGTGGGAAGTACTAGATGGCCATGTGGGCTGGGGATCCTCTTGTATGGGATTAGGTCCTGCCATCAAGTCTAGGGTGGTGATATTTTGTGGGGTGGGCGTACCCAGGGTCCTGATTTCCGGGGTGGGTGGTATAGTCCTCTGGGGTGACTCGATGGACAACTGTTCTAGTGACTGCTGCTGCGCTCCTTGTGGATCCGTAAACATCTGTGTTTCCTCCGCGTTGTTCACACATCCGGCCAGCGCGAGATCCCTGAAGGCCATCGAGTCTTCTCTTTCATCTGGGAATGTGTCGAAGGCGTCTCAACTCCACTTGATCCACCAGCGGGTCCACTTTGTGGGGTCTCCAGTGCTTCTGGAGAAGAACAGGTCCTGGTGTCATCATCCATTTAGGTAGCACTGTGCCCGTCGTGGCTTTCCTTGTGAAAGAAAAGATACGGTCATGTGGGGTAATGTTAGTGGCAGTAGAGTGTAGGGCTTCTGGCAACACTTCTTGCCATCTATTTACAGGCTGGTCTTTTGCTTTTAAAGTCAAGAGGACCATTTTCCAGATAGTGGCATTTTCCCTTTCGACTTGTCCATTTCCCCTGGGATTGTAACCTGTAGTGCGGCTGGTAGCAATCCCTCTCTTGTGCAAGTACTGCTGTATTTCTGTGCTCATGAATGCAGCTCCCCTCTCTGTATGTATGTAGTTCGGATACCCAAATATGCTGAAGATGGGTTGGAAGCATTTTATAACAGTGGCTGCAGATACATCAGAACACGGGATTGCGAAGGGGAAACAGGAATATTCATCTCTTACGTTTAGGAAATAGACATTTCTATTATTGGATGGGAGCGGGCCTTTAAAATCGAGGCTGGGTGCTCAAAAGGTTTGGTAGCTTTTATCAGGGTGACTTTATCTGGCCGGTAAAATTGTGGTTTGCATTCCACACAGATGGGGCAGCTCTTGTTCACTGACCTCACTTCCTCTACCGAAAATGGGAGGTTTTGGGTTTTAATGAAGTGAAACAGGTGGCCCAGCTCATTGTGCAAGCTCTGCAACTGAGACGTATGGTTAAGGATGGCACAAGTGCCTCTGGACAGCGCGTCCGGGGGCTCATTGAGTCTCCTGGGGCAGTATAGAATGTCGGAGTTAAAAGTAGAAAATTGTATTCGCCATTGCAGGATTTTGTCGTTCTTCCATCCAATAGTACTCGGTGTCATATTCATCTCCTGAAGACTGTGTCCCCTGCTCTGTAGCATTTGTCCAAGATGGCCGGCTGCACATGGCATTCTTCTTCTTCTGTTTGTCTGTGGAGAAAGAAGAGCTTTCCCACCTCTCATTAGCATGAGAATGGGCCGTGGCTGTGGCCTTGGGGCTTCCTCAGATATTTGCATAATACCCATGTTTTCCACAGTTGGAACAGACATTTTCTCTGGCAGGGCAGAGGGCTCTAGGGTGCTTTCTTTGTCCACAGAAAAAGTACTTGGGACCCTCAAGTGCTGCTGCTGTGAATTCCTGTGAGGCAGCATACTTTTCTTTTCGTGGGGCTAAAGAGTCCAGCAGTGTGACGTTTGTCCAAGCCCCAGGGTCCTGTGAGTACTCCTCCAATTCTTTCCTGGTGTTTTCAAGCTTCTGCAATAGTCTCTGCCTCATCTCGCCCCACCATTCCTTTCTCCAGCAATCGATGTCTCGTCTCAGTGGACTGTGTGCCTGCAACAATTCTGTCCCTAATAAAGCCCTCCGCATACTCCTGAGCTGATACAGCTTTAAAGTTGCAGCTTCTTTCCAGGTCTTTCAGAGAGAGTATAAAGTCTCTGGCAGACGCCCCTACTTGTGACCTGGTCATGAGCCTGTACCGGGAGTGAAGTTCGCTATCCTCTTTACTGTAATGCCTCTGTAAAGTGCTCGTTGCCTCTTGGTATGACCTGGCATCCTGTATAAGGGAGTAAGGGTGGTCTCCCAGTTGCGCTAACAGCAGCATTAATAGCTCTTTATCCGATGCCTCAGCACCCTCCATGTAATTCACAAAGCATCTCTGCCAACGGCCGGTGCGAGCCAGCTCTGGGATTTCTGGGGTCGAGCTCCATCCTGTCTGGTTGCAGCACATGGCTAAGCTACAGTCTCTGGTCCCTTAGGTAATATGAGGGCACCCTGGGGGTCGTTCCCGGTCTACACATGGTTTCTGGGTCTGGGTGTAGCAAGGGTGGACCTTGGGATGCTGGTAGAGCCTCTGTGGGGCTTGTGTCTGCTGGAGGAGTAACCTGGGTGCTTGGGGCTGTTGTCTGAGTCTCTGGCTTTGGGACATTTGCAGTGGGCTTAGGGGGGGATCCGTGGTACTGGGGAAACTGCTGCTGGGGGAGTTATGGTAGCAGTGATTGCTTTCCCTGGCTCTGAAGTTGTCGGGAATTCTGCATATATGTGGCGATTGGGAGCAAGACTTGTGGAGATTCTTCCACCTGCACTTGTAGTGGCCCCTTTCTGATCAGACTGGGGTTTAGGGTCGGAGGTGCCTGTACCGGCAAACCCATGGGCAGGCAAGGCTCTTGGCAGTTTCTCACCTGCCCTATCGTACTTCTGTGGTCTTCCCCACATTCCATCACGATACCAGTACAGCGGTCCCTCACCATCTTTGTCCTTGGATGCACGTGTGTGCTGGTCTTCCCCGGATTCCATTCCTCAGGAAGGAGTCTCCAGGTGGTTGGGAATGCGCATTGGAGCAGAAGCAGCTTCCGTCCTAGTCGCTATGATATTAGTTTATTAAATTGTACTGACAATAACCGTACCAGCAGTGCGAGTATAAGACAGCTTTAATAAACTAATATGTACACTAAGAGGTCTTGTCTTTCTGGAAGATGAACCTGGAAGGCTGGACCATAGCTCTGGACTGCTTTATATCCAAGGTCACCGGGATGACCCCGATGACTGAGTGGTGTAATTACATATCACCACAATTACAATCCTCAGTATTTTTGGAAGTCAATGTGGGAAGAGTGGAGACAACCACTGCATTTTATAAAGTACTTTTGGCTTCTCTTCCTATTCACATTTTGCACTGAGTATTGGACTGGCTACTGTATCTGTGATGGATCTATATCAGTGTCAAAGATTCACTGAGGAATGTGTAGCAGCAAAACAGAACCTACAGCCCACCATTTCCTTCAACGTCTTCATATTATGTCTGCTTCTTAATCCTCCTCCTCTCTCTCTCTCTCTCTCTCTCGGGAAATTAAGTTTCTCTGATGCTCACAATTGGCAGGTTAGTGGCACAGCTGGTGGAACCGCAGTTTCACGGCGCCAGGGACTTGGGTCCCAGACGTGGCCTGGCCTCGGTTTCTGACTGGGTGTCGTCCCCGTGAACTGCGCAGATTTCCATTGGCTGCTCCAGTTTCCTCTCACATCCCAAAGAAGACTGAACCAGTTGGTTTATTCTCCACTGTAAATGGCCCCTTGTTGTGTGGGCAAATGGTGGAACTTGGAGGAGTGGATGGGAAAGTGAAGAGAAACAATGGGGTTCCAATAGGATAAGTATGAAATGAATGGTTGATGGTGAGCAAAAACAGCCTGCTTCTATACTGCATCTCTCAATGACTTCATAGATTTGTCAGTGACGATCTGATATTTGTGGCCATAGACCCATGGAGTCATACAACATGGAACAGGTCCTTCAGCTCAGCTCATCCATGTCAACCAAAGTTGCTAATTTTGTCCAATCCTTCTAACCCCTTCCTATTCTTAAAACTATCCAAATGTCTTCAGTCTCTCTCTTGTTCCCAAGTGGATACGCCTTCTCTACATCTTCTGCACCAAACCATCAAGACGTTGTGGTGTTTTGTTGCTCTTTATATGTTTGCAGTGGGGCCCAAATGACATCCCATGTAGGTTCAAAATCACACTCCCACCCATCCTCTTTGCCCAAGATGCCATCAGACCTGTGGCTTCCAATCTTGTTTTATCACTTTGTCATTCTAGATATGTTATGTAAACTGCACTATTTTCTGTCCTTGTATCCATTTAATGAAAGCTTTGCATCTTTTATCTGACAGTAATACAATACAAATCAATATTTTTTCATCCGTCTTATTTATGCACCGTCAACTGTCTACCAGGCACATTGTAAATGCGGAAGCTAGTTAAAGTTCAACGACTGTTCACATAAATATTGGCTACAACATCTGGACTATGTGGACCTCAGGTTGGGAACCATGACACCCAAGCAATGCTTAATAGCTGCTCTCGTTTTGCTGGCTCCTGCTCCGCCCACCCCCACATTCTCTCACATATTCAGATCTGGCTTTCTTAACTCAGAAGAGAAATTGCTGGAAATACTCACCAGATCTGGTGATTCCATTTGAGTGAAAAACAACAGTAACACATCAGGTTGGTGATTTTGACAACCATGGAAAATGGCTGTGATATTTTAGCTGTTTGGAAGGCAGAAAAACTCTACTTAGGATCTGACATGGTGCTCTATTGTAATCAAATGCAGATCTCCTTGATTCCAACTGATTATGTTACCTGACAGAAACCATGAGCTGAGTACATTTACATATGGTCTGACAATGTCATAAAGACCCCCCAGCATTCTGGCCACGTTGTCTTCCTGCTGCTGCCTTCAGAGAGAGGGTACATTAAACCTAAAACCTAAGGTGCAGAAGCATAAAGTGTAACGGGGCAGCACAGTTAATGTAGGCAGGGGGATGGAACGGTTGACATAGCGGTTAGTGCCATGCTGTTACAGCGCCAGTAACCCAGGTTTGAATCTGGCATTGTCTGTAAGATGTTTGTACATTCTCCTTGCATCTGTGTGGGTTTCCCCCAGGTGCTCCTGTTTCCTACCACCCTTCAAAACATACAGGGGTTGTTGATTAAGTGGGATGGGCCCATGGTTCAGAAGGACCTGTTACCGTGCTGTATGGCTAAAGTTTAGCACCCTTCGTTTTAAGGATTGTTTCCATCCAAAACTAATCAGGATTTTGAATCTCCTGAACTACTTGAAGCATAACACAACTTCAAGTCTATGAAAGAAACGTCGACATCACCGACTCAGACCACACCTTTGCACTACAACAAACTGTGAATATTATAAAGTTAAACAAGAAAGTCTGCAGAAGCTGGTTTGAGAGCTGTGGTAAACCACTGTTACACTGTGATTGGCTGCCGGCTGGACACACTTCCCGAGACCCATTACCCCATGCTCCCAGTCTTCCTGCCGCGATCAGTCAATGAGGTCGGTTGTTGCTCCAGTCTATAGTCAATAAAAACCCATCAATTTCACAACCTCAGTCATTTGTGGTAATTGACGGTGCATCAAGTGCAATAGACAAAAGTGCTGGAGAAACTCAGCATGTCACGCATTATCTATAGGAAGTAAACAATGATCAATATTCATCAGATATAAGCAAAACAGGCAGATGCCTGAAATAAAAAGGTGGAGGGAGGGAGGGAGGAGGAGGAGAAAAGGAGAGGAGGGAGGAAGAGCGAGGGGAGGAGCACAGGCTAACAGGTAAGAGGTCATAGGAGGTCTCACCTGCAAATTGGAGGAACACCATGTTACATTCTGCCTTGGTAGTCTCTAACCAGAGGGCATTAACATTGACTACTCCATTTTCTGTTTACACCTTCCCAATTCTCTCTCTCTCTCTCTCTCTCTTTCCTTATCCATCTGTTCCTCCAGTTTCCCATCCTCCTTCTCTATCTTCTTCTGTCCGAGTAATACCTTCTTAGCCCATGCCCACTATCACTTCTCAGCCTTTTGAGCCCCTGCACTTTTGGTACCCACCAATTGAGATTAACTGTGCTCCTCCTTCCTCACTCCTCTTCCCCCCCCCCCACCCCCACCAATTTTTATTAAAGCATCTGCCTATTTTAACCCACCCTTGACTAAAGGCTCAGGCCTGAAATGTTGATTACCCTTTACTTCCTATGGATGGTGCCCGACCTGTTGAGTTTCACCAGCACTTTTGTGTATTGCACTCAACCCCAAAATTTTATTGTTTTTTTAAATTTAGAGATACAGTAACAGGCCTTTTCGGCCCACAGGCTGTGCTGTCCAATTACACCCAATTAACCAACAACCCCTGGTATGTTTTGCAGGGTGGGAAGAAACCAGAGCCCTCCGGGGGAAACCCAAGAGGAAATGGGGAGAACATACAAACTCCTTATAGACAGCATTGGATTTGAATCCTGGTCCTGCTTGCTGGTGCCATTACAGTGTTGTAATAACTGTAATACTAACCATTACACAGTGTGCAGCTGGCTTTCTTATTTAACTTTTTCATAGTCGGTTGCAGTGCAAATACTAAAATTTATCGTTTTCCTATTCTTTGCGTACTATTTTTGTTCTCTCTTCTCATACGCTCTGGGAAGCTGCAGCTCTTAACACTTTTATTGCATTCCAAAAATGAGGGGCTTTTATTTTGAGGAGAGATGGAGCAACTTGATAAGGTCATATCTCTTTCAGCAAATTGGAGTTCTTGGGGATCTTATAGAAACATATAAAATTAGGAAAGGACCAGAAAATATTGAAGCAGGTTGGTTGTTCCCAGTGACAGGTGAGAGTAGAAGTAGGGGACAGAGCGTGAAGAATCTGGGGGAGTAGATTTAATTCAGAGAAACTGCTTCTCCCAGAGAGTATTGAATCTGTGGAATTCTATTCCCAAGAACGCATTAGAGGCCTGCTGCATTAAATGTATTTTTGAATCGTATGGGAATTATTGGTGTTGAGGAACTTGCAGGTCAGTGAAACTTCGTTCATGGCCAGATCTTATTCAATGGTAGAACAGGCCAGGTGGATGGCTCCTACTCCAAAATCTTAGGTTCTTACATATCTGTACCATTGTACTTCTTCAGGTTAGGCATTCCTCGAAAAGACTTGAAGAAGGGCCCAAACCTGAAACATTAGTCACCCTTTCTTTTATGTTTCTACTCGCTTTACATCTATGATTGTCTGGCTCAGAGGGACAACAACGCCATTTATAAATTTGCTGTTGATACCATAGTAATGGGCTGTATAAAAGGGGCGACAAGTCTGCACACTGGAGGGAGATTGAAAACTTGATTGAATGGTGTACTAACAATTTCTCACTCAATGTCACCAAAACCAAGAAGCTGATTTTAGACTTTAGGAAGCCAAAACCAGAGGTGTACGATCCAGAGATCGTTGGAAGAACAGAGGGGGAGAGGGTGAGCAAATTAAAATTCCTAGGAGTCACTCTCTCAGAAGATCTTTCTTGTATCCAACATACAAATGTCATTGTGAAGAAAGCACGTCAGTGCGTCTACTTCCACAAGAGTTTGTGTATGACATTGGAAACCTTTGCAAATATCTACAGACATGTGATGGAAAGTTTGCTGATTGGCTGTACACCCATCTGGTACATCTCTGAGCAGAAAGCCCTGCAAAAGGTAATGCCACAGCCCATTTCATCACTGGCAAAACTCTCCCCACCATCGAGAATATTTACATGGACCGCTGCCGTTGGAGACCAACAGCAATCGTCAAGGATCCACACCACCCAGGACAAGCTTTGTTCTCACTGCTGCCATCAGGATAGAGGTATAGGTGCCACGTGCCCCCTGGATCAGGAACAGTTGCTACGTCTTCACCATAAGACTCCTAAACAACAAACTCAATCAGGGACTAATTTAAGGTCCCTTACTTTGCACATTATTTATAATTGATATTTTTTTCTCTGTATTTGCAGTTAGTTTGTTTACATTCTTTCTTTGTTTACAGATGTATCTTTGTTTTCTTGAGTACTGTTTCCACCAATAAGTAGAAATTCTGCCTGGCTTGCAGGAAAAATATTCTCAGGATCGAATGTGATGAAATGCAAGTTCTCTGACAATAAGTTTGAATTTGAACTTGAACTTATGGATGCCTACTTCCTATGGATGCTATGTGTCCTTCTGAGTTTCTCCAACACATTAGTATATTGCACAATTCTACTTACGCATATGACAATAAACTTGAAACTTGAATGAATACTGTACAGGATTGTTCTACAGAATATTCTGCACAGGGCCCCTTTACCACCCTCTCCTCTGGCCTGCGTCCGTTTCCTCACCATCTTACATGGAGAACAGCTTTTCTTTTTGCTTACAGGTACTCACTGACTTGTGACCTATGCGACTTACGTCCATCCCACACATACAACAATAATTTTTTAAAATAAAGAAAAAATATAAAACTTGCGTGACTACAGTGAAAATCTAGGGTGGCCGCCATGTTGGCTGGTGGCCAATCTCATGAGAGCTGGCCTTGGAGGCTGCCACATTGAGCTATTTCACTGCATTTTAACTCCTTGTGTCCTTTTTTTCTGATACTGTTGCTCAATGTTCTGATGGTTAGACAGATTTTAGAGGCCAGTAGAGTTGGCAGGGTGCTCCGAGTCCGCAGCAACGATGAGGAGGATTCAGAGATGGAGGATGGAAGGAAATTGGTCTGTCCCACATCGGACTTGTCAGCCACAAACGAGCCTGCAGCTGACGTGGACATTTACCCCTCCATAAATCTTCGTCCGCGAAGCCAAGCCAAAGAAGGTCACAGGTAGGGCAATTCCCCGACATATGGCTGGTCATCCAGCACGGAACATGACCGTATGTCGGGGAGTACCTGTATTTATCAGATGTGAACATCGATGGCAAGACTAGCACTTGTCTCCATGTGCTGTAGGTGCTACTGGCAAGGGAGTTGCAAGACTTAAACCCAGCAATGATGAAAGATTGAGATTAAATTTCCAAACGAAGATGGTGTATGTGTCTTCAGCCAGAGACTGCACATCACGATACCTTCCTGTGCCTTTGTGCCTTTGTCTTTCTTAGAATGGCAAAAATTTTAAAAAAATGACATATCCCCATCTTTCTCAGGCAACCTCAATGGTTTTTGAAAACAATTAACCACTTTAAATATTCAGCTGTGATGTAATACATGAAACATGATAGCTAATTTGTGGACATTGATCACCCACAAAGAACACTGTGGTTATAACCAAATAATTTGCTTTAGGAGAAGAAAAATATTTTCTTCCAAAGTAATACATCACACATTGAATACAGAGATGAGATTACTTTTTATATTTATTTTCAGTCTTCAGAACACTCTACCTCAAGTGGAGTGGAAGCAGTCTTTCAATATTTCTAAGCAGAGTGAGATGGATTCTTAATGTAAAAGAGAGAATGTTTTTAGAGAGTAGAGAGAAATAAAGATGAGGTTGCTTTTCAGATCTGCCAAGATCTTATTAAATGATCGGATAGGTTTGAGGGATTCAATTCTGCCCCTGGTTTGAATGTTCACATGCCATAATGAAAAGCATTATTTTTTAGTTCATTTGAAAGGGTCATCACTTTTTTCTCCATTTCCTGTTAACCTTGACAAGGTGATAGTGAGCCATCTTCCTGAACTGTTGCAATCTGTGTACTTACAGAGTTAGGCAGGGAGATTCAAGATTTGAGCCAGCGATGGCAAAGAAATGGAGTGAACAACTCCACCAGTGCGGGACGTTAATTGGAAGAGAGACCAAAGGTGGGGCTGTTTCTGTGCTTCCTGTCTGTACCCTTTGATGGCAATTGTACCCACCTAGGAATAATTCCACAGTGAGATTGTGCAGCAGAGCGAGGAACTCTCTTTGTGCCACCAACACAGATGTTGGCAATAATTAAAAGACACAAAGTAATTAAACTACTGATTCACAAGGTGGAAGATATCACACTTAAAAAATGGTGTGAGAGGCTTTGGGACTTGGCCTGATGGGAGTAGTCCAATATTTATCAAACCAAAATAATAACATTATAACAAATTAAAAATGCCAAACTACCTACCCATTAAAGACCTTTAGCCAATTAATGAGTTTTACACGGGCACTTTGAGAGACATTAGTGGAGACGATATCTTTAAATTGTTTCAGGCAGAAGAAGAAAATAAAAATGAAATATAATTAGTTTTTAATTTCATTTTGGTGTCCAGTGATAGATATGATTTTAAAATTACAAATCTTAATTTATCAAATTAATTGTCATCTAATTTAAATATGTAGCGGTCAAAGAGTTATATAATCACGGTATCATCTTCCTGATATCATCAGGTACTTCAGAATGTGCTGTTACTCTTTGCAGTTCAAGGCATACATGACAAAAGTGTAATTTGGATTTTGAATGCCATGAGTCTCAAAGGTATATGGTCAGAAGAGCAGAAGAAGGCAGCAATGCCTCCTGAGTCTTATGTGCAATCCAGTTATGACTCCTCTGATCCTGACCTCTTTCTTACCTATGACTTTTGACCCTCCGACACCTGTCCACTTCTACTTTGCTTAGCTGTGATGACTGCATCCACAGCTCTGTGGGGTAGAGAGCTCCAAGAGTTCACAACCATCTAAGGGAACACATACCTCCTCAGCTTCAGTTCAAATGGGTGGCCATTTAAAATGGTATAGGAAGGGACCGTAGGATGTAGACCAAATGTAGGGAAATGGGACTAGCCTTGTATACATCAGCCACAATTCGATTGGCACAGCAAATTCAATGGGTCAAAAGGCTCCTATCTCTTATAGTGTGATGGCTTGAGTTGGGAAAAGGCTATTCTTATATATCCCCCATATTTGTGTATATACCTCTAGCAGTTCACCCCTCGGTCTACTTTGCTCTAGCGCTTGTGGTAATCTAATCCTGAATCTACAAGAGAGATGATTGCTTACAACCTTTGCCCAGCCTATCCCATCTCGACTATCCCTCAAGACATCCAGTTTCAGTCACAAACTTGTGTGGGCTGTCAAGTTTAAAGACTCTGATACCAAGTTCTCACTCAGCAATTGAACTGCCCTGTCTGACTTGTATGTGAATCTTGACACAACATTTCAGTCCCTGAACCTCTGAATAGGCTGAGCAAGGAACTCAATTCAAGGGACACATTGGAGAAGAAAATAACCGATGGCTTGCAGGTGACTTCAAATTCCATGAACAAGCCCTCCTCACAAAAAAAAGCACACACACTGAGATTGTCCGCTTTGCTAGGTTCGTTGTGCAGTCTAATGAGATTCCAGCACAGGTGGCTAACTAATCCCAAATTTACAAGATTTTTAAAAAATTAGACATCCAGCACTATAATGGGCCATTTGGTGACATATAGTGAATGGGGTGGGGTGGGGTGGGGTGGGGGGGGGGAGAAATGAAATCATATGTGACATCCCCACTGCTGACCCTGTATGGAAAGAAAGATCACTATACACCCCATTAATCTACACCCCAGTATGTTTTTAAAAGGTGGGAGAAAACCAGAGTCCTGGGAGAAAAACCATGCAGACACGGAGAATGTACAAACTCCTTATAGGTGGCGCTGTGAAGGCGTTGCGCTAACCGCTACACCAACCGTGCCACCCTGACATTAAAAGCACACTGACTGCCTGTAGGTCTTGCAGAAAACGAATGCACACATTTGACAGCAAGAGCCAACTTGCAGCAGTAATTTACATTTTATTTATACCTCTCTTTGATCTTAGCCGACGGTTTAACTCCAATTCTGTGGGCTTGCAAGTTATCTGAATTCCTATAGTTCTGCCCTCTTGACCATTCCAGTATTTAATCAGCCCAGAAGAATTAGATCTGCATTCAACAGGCAAAGCATTACTAAGCTTTGTAGCTCCCTCTCTCAACCTCTTTGCTTTGCTCCGATGTGACACTCTTGCGTTATGACCCTCCTTAATAGTTACCTCTTGGTCATCTGATTTGTGCCAATTTTTGCCTGCTATCACTCCCACGAAGAACGGTGGGATGTCCTTGCGATGCCAAAGTTGTTACATAGGGATTAATGCAAAGCAAACAACTCCTATATTTCCTATAGGTAGATAGATAGATAGATACATATATTTCGATATGTATATAGAAATATATATCCACTCACATAAAAGGCACCTGCTCAGTGTAACACCCCTTCACAGTACTCTTTGTCTTCTGCGTTGGTCTTTAAGAGTGATTTAACATCATTTTCTGCTGAAAAGCAACAACCTGAAATTTTAGCTTTTTCTCTCTTCATTAAAGCTGTCTGACCTATTGAGTATTAATTACCTTTTGTTCTTTTTATTGTGGAACAAGAGTTTTGTTTAAAATCCATCAGGCTCATTATTCTTAAGGAAAATATTTTGCCCAGTCTGGCATAAATGATTCCCAACGCACCAAAGGTGTTGACGCAATTGCCCCTGGAAATGGCCTGACACAACACTCAGTCTAAGGGAAATTGCAAGAAAAGTAATATATGATATCCATACCCTACTTTTAAACAGAAAAGAAAAATGAAAGATTTAGAAACTTAAGTTGGAGCAACTGAGATCGACATTTTTCCACTGTGAGAGATGATTTATAAATCTTGATATAGATATATGGGGCTGTATTTAAATTAATAAAATGTAACATAATTGAAATCATTGCAGTTTCAAGATTGCCCATTCACACAATTTATATATTAGGTCTGCACAAGACCTACAGGCTGAGCAAAGATTGTAACAGTGTGCCTCTCTTTCACAGATTCAGGGTTAGTTGCCCATGAGAACTGACATCTTGTTAGACTGCATGAGGAACCTCACAAAGCAGGCAATTTCAGAGAAAGAAAAATCTCTGATGAAGACTCTTTCATTATCAATTTATCTTTGCAGTGTGAAAGAAATCTGTATCTTGCCCTATTTTGGAATTGATCTAGTTGGTTCACCTTGTGGGATGAAATTATAATTTGGCAATGGTTAATTCTTCCTTTATTCAGGTCTGCTTCCTTGATGTTAATACTACCATTTATTAATAACCAAGGAAAGAATGAAAGACCACTTTATGCCTTTCACTTGGTTTCTTTTCCTTGCTCTCTGCAATTTGATCTCTCACTGACTGCAGGTTCTGTGGAAATTCAGCCAAGATGTTTGTGGTCATTTGACTTCATATTTTTGCACCTTTAGGCTTGATCTGAATGATGCCATTGCATTAAGTTGGCTACTTAATAATTTGCATGCATTCAATTAGCATTCCATTACACTACACTGTTGTTCCATTTATGAGAGTTGTTAAACAACCATCTTTTTTTTAAATTCTTTCAAAGATGCAAGAATAAAATAAATTGCTGGCAAGGTTGTCATTTACTGTGTTATTCTAATTACCACTAAATAGCTAACTAAATCTTTTCAGAGAGCCACCGTATCCACATTAGTTACTTACTATTAGATTAGGTGGCCACAAAACTATTCTTTCACAAAGGACTCTGAGAAACAGTTCAGTTTCTATAACAATGCAGAAGTTTCAAATACCTCAAGTAGTTAGGCAACAACATTTAGTAGCAGTATGGTTAGTGTAGAGTTTAACGCAACGCCATTACAGCACTAGTAACCTGGGTTCAAATCTGGCACTGTCTGTCAGGAGGTTGTATGTTTCCCTGATGTACGCATGGGTCTCCTCAGGGTGCTCCAGTTCCCTCCCACGTTCCAAAGATATACAGGGTCTGTAGGTTAATTGATCACATCAATGTAATTGGACATCTCAGGTTCATGAGCCGGATAGGCCAGTTACTGTGCTGTGTCTCCACGAAGAACTATGAAGATTGGGAAGATTAGGTCTCAAGAGGGTGCCATATTATTCGAACAAGACATCTCTACTCTTGTATTCAAATCCTCTTGCAATGCAGGACGAGGGTATTCAGATCCCACAACACACCAGACCCTTTAATCCCTTGCAATGTAAAAATGTAGTCATCCATTCTACTTTATCAATCGAAGTGAGTGATCCCCAACTTTGTCCTGCATGTCCCTATATACTTCACTTTTTTTCTATACATCCCTGAATTATCTCTGCATCCTTCTCACTCTGCATGTCTCTACCTGATTTTCTATATCTGCAAGTTTGGATAAATTACATTTTAAAAAAAATTTTGGGTATTTTACAAAACAAAAAAGATACAAAAAATACAAAATGATCTAAAGCTACTCCCCTACTAACCCCCTCCTCCCCGCTCCCACCTATCCCAACATCTACAACCCTCCCCCCCCCCCTCGGAGCTTATTTAAAAAAACACAATGACATCAAATTATAACAAGATGCTGTGTGGTATGCCATCCTTTTACATCTCTCATCACATTTAAAGCTTTTATTTAACATCTAAACCCATACGTTCCAAATACAAACTCCATATCTTAATAAAAAAAGAATCGTTATTTCTTAAGTTGTACGTTATTTTCTCTAAATAAATACATGACTGCATTTCATTGGGCCATCTCTGTATGTTCAGTTCGACATCATTTTTCCAAGTTAAAGCTATACACTTTCTGGCCACCGCCAAACCTAACCGAATAAATGCAATTTGAGGTTTCTCCAAACGTAAAGGATAAATTACATTTAATCTCCTTATAAAACCTTGCCTATAGATCATAAACAGCCTTGCCCCAGCTTTGATCTTTGCTACTCCCCATTAGCTGCCGCCTCCCAAGAGGTAAACAAGCAGCTTATTCTCACTGTCAGTTTTCCCAAGTAGACAACATGGGCAAGTTGGGCCAGATGACTTGGTTTCTGTGATGCAAAACTCTCTGACTTTAGATGGACAAAATTGTTAGCATGGAAATAGTTCACTGAAGGAGCTGCTTCGGTGGTTTGTAGGAAGGGATTGAACTGGATTAGATGGGATAGACTAGGCTTCTTTTTCCCAAAAGGCTGAGGGATGACCTGGCTCTACAGGTGTGAAACAGAGGAGACTGAATGCAGAGCATTGTTGGTTCCTTAACTCAGTACTATACAGGGTGGGTGCAGTCAGGACTGAGGCAAGTGACGGCAGGAGGTCACATATACCTCTCCACCTGATACCTGTTCTTCCACACTGTGCTGAGGTCGGAGAGTTCCTAACATCACGCACCAAAAAGCTGAATGATGTTTTTTTTCTTCCTTACAGCCATCAAACTCCTGACTGAACCCCAAAACAATGCTTTCATGCTGCCCTTGCTTTGATGAAGGGAACATTTGTTTCATTGCAACTCTATAATCTGTAATTGTGCACCATTTCTTTGATTTTATTTCAGATTTATTGATTTAGGTTTATTGTCAGAGTGTATAAAACCTTGAGATTCTTTTTCCCACGGGTGAGGCACCATTACTATTTATTGGTAGTGCAAACAAATGTAGAGAATGTACACATGTAAACAAATAAAGAACTGTAAACAAAATTTTATACAACTGTCTGAATGTAGGGTCGACTTGCTGGACTTCTCATGGAGAAACCCTTCTAATTGTATGTGGTATAATATGACAATAAATGTATACCAATTCTGGCTTCCAGCCAGTTATTACCCAGAGAACTGTCAACAATGAATCACCAGGGTCTGGTCCATAATTTTAATGTTGGAATTACAACAGCCAGTTTACACACAAACTCCTATAAAATGCAGCGTGCAAACAATAATTTGTTGACGTTGGTTGAAGAAACATTGACTAGGACTTCAGAGAGGACTCCTCTGTTTATCTTTGAAATAGCAAAATGGTATCTTTCCTGTGACCTCCTCAATGGGCACACATATCCCTAGTTTAATGCATTGTACAAACACTGGCGCCACTGACAATTCCATACTCCCTCAGAGCTGCAGCATCTGACTCAAGCTTCTGTTCTCAGGAATAATTGGAAGAGACAGGAGGAATTGAGATGCTGAAATAGGGCTCCAAGTATTATAGAATACCCTTTCCACCCTGTCCACTGTACTTTTGATCCACCACCATCAAGAAGGAGGAAGAGGAGTATTAAAATCAGGTATGCCAGACTGGGAAATTGCTTCATCCTGCAGTCTGTGAGATTGATTATGTAACCAAGTAAATCTTACCAAAATATTTAAATATATTTATGTTAATATAAATATGCGATAATTATGTACTGGGTATTGCATGTCTACGTGTATGCACTGTGTTCTGGAGAAAGGCAGTTTCATCAGGTTGCATAGTCAGATGATAATAAACCTGAACTTGAAAGGGTTTCTGCCTCCCTTTTTATCATACTGGATAGTTTAAAAAAATGATTATTGCAGGTATCCTTGCAATAAAGAAAATTATGTGCCCTTGTTGTTACAGCACTAAAAGTTACAGCACAGATTTTGTTTGTCAACTCTTTGACTCAGAACAAAGGCCTTATGCACCGTGTGCCTACAACCCATAGAAGGCCCATTGATACAGGAGATGAATGGGTTAGGATCTGTGATAATGGGTAAAATAAAAGCCTCATGTGTGATCGATTGGTCACTCGCCGCACTGAGTCAACACAAGTTACTTCTGAACGCAACGAATCACGTGCAGAAAGGGACCTCCGGAGTATTGGAAAGAACTCTGAAGTCTGACTTTATCTTTGTAGAAAGTGTTTTTATGAAGTCAATTTTCAATAAAATTCTGCACCCTATGGATGCTTCTTTTCCCAGCAGAGTGAACAATCCTCAGAGTTGCGAATCAGATGAGTTTTCTAGTAAAATATTTTGCTGTCTTTGTTGGGTTTGGGCATTTGAACAAATGGTTACCCCTATAGAATGGCTGCAGCCAAAAAATAAAGAATCTTATAATGTGACATTTTATAATGATGTGTATTTTTTAAAAATTATTTCAAGGGATATGGGTTTCATGGGCTGAGCCAGTATTTAATTTCCTGTCCCTAATTGGCCTTTGAAATAACAGTGGTGAGCTCCAAGAAGAGAGATTCAGTCATCGAAGTGTGGAGTTCCTATAAATACACAAAAGTGCTGGAGAAACTCGGCAGCTCCCGTGGTGTCCATACAAGATGAAGACATATAGCCAATGTTTCGGGCCTCAGCCCTCGTCTTGTACAAAAAGTGGCCAGGCACCTGAATAAAAACATAAGGGAGGAAGGAATAAGGGGCAGAGGCCAACAGCCAGAAGGTCATACATGAACATAGATAAGAGGGTAGGAAAAAAAAAGCTGAGAATTGATCGTGGGAGGTAGGGAAGCTCTGTGAACGTAGAGCTGGTGGAAGGATAAAAGGGGGATAGGGAAATAGAGAGAGAGAGCAAGAGAAAGGGAGACAGGGAGAGAGTGATATAGTGAGAAAGACGGAGTGATAAAGAGGGAGTGAGCGAGAAGTGGGGAGAGTGATAGAGAGAGGGAGTGGGAGATAAAGAGAGAGAGAGCAAGAAAGAGAGGGTCAGAGTGATAAAAAGAAGAGGGAGTGGCAGATAAAGATAGAGAGGGAAAAGTGGAAGAGTCAAAACACAGAGATACAGGAGGAACTCAGGTGGTCTCGCAGCTTCCATAGAGGTAAAGACACATTACTGACATTTCTGGCCTGAGCCCTTCCTGAAGGTAGGTCTTACCATGAAGAAGAACTCAGGTCGGAAACTTTAGAAATATATCTTTTATCTCCTATAGGCATTGTGAGACTGGCTGGGTTCCTTCAATTAATATTGGAAAGCTCCAAAAAGGTAAGAAACCATGCCAAAGCTTTTCAGAAGAAGCCATTTGGACCATTAAATAGATACAATATTGTCAAGGCACCACGATGAATTACAATGAGGGAAAATCTAGTGCTGTCTGTAAGGAATTTGTAGGTTCTCTCTGAGTCTGCGTGGGTTTCCTCTGGGTGTTCCAGTTTCTCCCCACCCTTCAAAAATGTGTGGGGGTTGTAAGTTAATTGGGGTATTTGGGTGGCACGGGCTCATGCGCCAGAATGGCCTGTTACTGTGCTGAATGTCTAAATTAAAATTATATTTCAAACGGAGGGAGATAACATTTTTGAATGAACAGGGAAAAGAGAATTCTAGAGATCTAGCACAAAGGATGAGCTGAGACTTGGCGGAGATCATCTATGATCAGATTGAATGGAGAAAGCTTTCAGAGTCCTGGTTCTCTGTTCCCACCTGGGTTATCTTATGTTCTTTTATCCTTCTTCTGTATCTCTGAGCTACATCTGTTATTGTAAGCAGACTGACATATTGACACACAAACAGCTTTGCTCAATCGTATAGCCATTCCCTTATTTTCTTTGCTTTGAATGCAAACATTAATATTTACCACAGGGTAAAGTGTCTCAGTAAAGATCTGCTTTGAAGGAAAGCTCGGTGTTTTGACTTTTGATGTGTCTGAGGCTCCATCCTCTCATAATTCTTTCCTTCGCTAATGAGAAGAATGCTCGTGGGTATTCAATCATTCTAGTATCTCATCTAGATAGGATGGTTCCTTGCTCTGAACCTTCAGTTACGGTCTGAGTACTGTCTGAGAGCCCAGAGTAGGGGAATCGAGAACTGGAGGACAGAAAGGTGAGGGGGAGTGGTGCTGGAGATTTTAACAGGAAGCTGAACGGCAACATTTTTATACAGAGTGTGGTGGGTGTATGGAATGGGCAGCCAGGAGAGGTGTTTCAGCCAGATGCTACTGCATTTCAGAAACATTTGAATGGATACATGGATAGGATGGGTTCAGAGGCCATATGGGCCAAATGCTGGTAGATGGGACTAGTGTGGGTCGAACATTTTGGTTGGCCTGGGCTATAGACAACACTTTCCTTATTCCAATATATCCTAATTTCAAAGTGTCATCTTCCAAAACCATGAGCTACAATATTCCGAATTCCGATCTCTTTAATAAATCCAACTCTGTGACTCCTGCTTTATGTCATTTTAATTCATTGATAAAACAGATAAATATTTTGCATAACTTCGCATTAAGACTTACATGATGATGAATAACAAAGTATTTACTGTCTAATGACAGAGATAGAAACCATATTTAAATAAACTCAGATTTTAAAGAGATGCAGAATGATATTTAAAGAGACAAAAAGTATTTGAAGTGAAACATGGAAAAATTCAAAGAAAAATTTCTCGTGCTCATACCTTCACATCCTGAAGCAAGCCGTTAGTCAGGGCAGATATTATGACATATTACATCATAGTAACTATGGTTACACTGCAAACAATAATTCTCTTAAAGAGTCAGGCACAAAATTAACCAAGAGATAAAAAAAAACAAGGCTTTAACCTTGACATGGGCAAGTTAGGCAGTTTCCATGCCAGATCATGCAGGATCTTATTGAACGGCGGAGCAATCTCGATGGGCCAGATGGGCAATTTCTGCTCCTAGTTCTTATATTCAGATGAACACAGCACATGTGCAAAATTTGAGGATGGGCTAATGCAAGATGCTAGGCCTGTGTGACGAGAAGATGTCCTCAAGTGAAGGGTAAGGGTTAGGGTTAGGGTTAGGGGTTAGGGTTAGGGTTAGGGGTTAGGGTTAGGGTTAGGAGTTAGGGTTAGGGTTTGGGTATCTTTCTGACCAGACATATTCTCACTAAACCTGAAAACATCCTACCTTATGTCCAAATATATCTTTCAAACAACACCTCTCCTACAATCTCCTATGACCCTTCCATCATTTCCTTTTGGGTGCTGTCTCCCTCTATTTGTTCCACTAAACCAACATTGATCTTCCAAACATCTATCTAGTCACCTCCCAAACATCAATGGTCCAAGGACAACAATTGCCCCTTCTCTGGTCCAACCTCATCTGGTTGAGCATCACATTTTGATAATGAAAATGAGTTAATTTTTAGATACTTTATACAGTGTACATATGCACTGAAATTCTTGCTGTAGCTGAGTAGACACTTTGTTTAAAAAAAATACTAAAAACTACTCAATAGTGTACTTAATTGAGTTAAAAATAAACAATAAATGCAAAAACTTTGATAGCAAATACTGCAAATATTCGTGTAAATAAATAGTGCCCTGCAATAGTGCAGCAGGCCTTTTTGTGATGTCAGAGCAGTCCATGATTTGTGTAACAAAGGAAGGTTCAAGAGTCGGATAGATGTTGGAAAGAAACTGCTCTTGAGCCGAAAGGTGCTGGTCTTCAAGCTTCTGCCCAAAAGTAGAAGTGAGAAAAGGATGTGACCAAGATGACGTGTGTCCTTTACGATGTTGGCTGCCTTCTTGAGGCAGCGCCTCATATACGGTAGATGCATTCAGTGGATGGGAGGCCAAAGATTGTGATAGACCTGGCAATGTTTGTTACCTTCTGTGTTCCTGGGCATGCAAATTCCCAAGCCAGGCTGTGATGCAATTTGTCAGTGCACCTGGATAACTTTGACAGAGTATGTGACCACATGCCAAATCTCCTCAGACTTGTTTGATAATGCTGTTCTGAAATACCCTCGGATCATTCTATATTTAACTGAGGGGTTAAGAGGTAAGAGGTCTACAGCCCTGAAATGGGCCCTGCAGCCTGCCACATCCATGCCAGCCTTTATTGCCCATCTACTTTGAAATATGGAAGAATATGCCTTTAATAGTTGGCTCAGGATACCTGGAACTCGCTACCAATCGAGGCAGAGGATAGAGATCAACTAGTATGGTCAAAAGCAAATTAAAAATCTGCTTGAGATAGAACAATTTGGCAGGCTCTGGTAAAGTCGAGAGGATGCAACTGAAGGCATTGCTTTTCTGGGAAGCAGCAGAGGGTCAGAGACTGAAGGACCTCCTTTGCTAGAGCAATTTTACTATCTTGCAATTCTATTTGCAGTCTCATTTCAGAGACACCAGGAATGTGGTGAGCATAGCCAGAGGATATCGATCATAAGGCTGCAACATAGCAGTACAATCTCGTGAGCTGAGCAACACAGACAAATGCATGAATGATAAATATTTGTTCTGGCAAAGCTGACCAGACAAATCTATGAGGAACATCTTAATGTGTGCACTCCGGATCTCTTCATGAGCAGAAATATTCATCTTCTCCTGGAATGCTGACCCCAACATCTTCTATTTTTACAACTTACCAACATACTCAACCAACAAAAAAAAAGTGCTTTTAATTACTTTTTCAAAGAGGTTTGTTACAAGCATTAGAGTTACTTGTATTACAAATATGTTGTGCTAATACATTATGCCTAGGTATAAGTGGGAGGTACAACATGCTGTTCTCTGCTCTATTCATTATCTTGTCAAGACTATTTGTTCCTTGTGCAAAGGTACAGATGGTTAACTTGCTTCCTGTGATTGTAGGAGAGGTGCTTACAGAACAGTAGTGTGACCCTTGAACTCAAATAATTCCAATTTTTAGCCTGTGAAACACTCCTCATAAAGCTTTTACGATGAAATTAAACTAATTTTAAAAAACTGCATTTAGCTCAACATACCTGTCTCAACCATTCACAGTGCTATGAGGTTCAGAGAAAGAGAAAATAGCTGAATAAGTAGCTTAAATAAAAACACTGAAATCAATTATTTATCAGCAAACAGATATCCATGGATATTCATGCAATGGCAAACTCTCAGCTGCAGCGGTGGTGGGGGGGGGGGGGGGGTGGTTGTCAGAGGCATTATGGCTGGGGCTTCAATTATTTACCTTCTAAATCAACTATTAGAGCTAACGGACAGCATGCACAGTCACCATATTTGCTGGTGATGCGGTTAATACGTTTGGATGTGGGCACAATGAGATTGAAAAGGAAAAGGCATAGTTAAAGAGAGTGAGCAAAGATTCAGCATTTGGAGGAATATGGGAGGATGAAGAATGGACGTAGAAGCCCAGGGCAAGCGATGTAAGGAGACAGAAATTAGAAACCGCTCGCCCCCACTCTCCCATCAAGCCACCAACAGGCGGATCGAGGTTCCAATGTTGACCTCATCAAGCATCTCAGAACCACAACACTGGAATGGAGGCAAATCATCCCCGACCCCAGGTGGCTGACCAAGAAGAAACATCTTCTTTTGCCTGTATTCTTTCCCCCCATTTGTAAAGTCATCACTTGTGTATTCTTAACTTCAATTCTCTCTTTTCTTAACATGGGACATTGAGCACAAGAGTAAGGAAGACACCCGGCAGCTATATAAATGCTGGACTTGCATCCATTTCTGCTCACCCCATTCAGGAAGGGCGTGGAGGCTTTCGAAAGAGCACAGAAGAGATTTAGCAGGATGCTCTCCGGATTAGAAAAGGAGAGGTTGTTTTTTTTTTTCTCTGGAACATTAGAGGCTAAGGGGAGTCCTGATTTTAAAATTTGAGAGGCATCGAAATGGTAGACAGTCAGAATCTTTTCCCAGAGTGAAAATGTCACCACTGGAGGACATGCTTTTAAGGTGGAAAGGAGAAAGTTAAAAGGAGATATGTGGGGATTTTTTTTTTTGAGTAGACCGGATGATTGATGCCTGGAATGAGCAGTCAGGTGAGGGTGAAAGCAGACTCAATTGTAGTGTTTAAGAGCCATTTAGGCAAACTTACAAATATGCAGGAAATGGAGGGGTATATGAGAGCAAAAGCAATTCAGTTTAATTTTGATTCATGTTTAGCACAAGCATCTCTATTTATCCTTCATACCCTGCTCGCACAGTGGACAAGATAGTGTTTCTCCTGGACCACGGAGCATATTTACATAAATATAAGTTAGAATAGAACACTGTGGGCCAAAAGGCCTGCTACTGCACTGTTTTATGTTCTTCATGTCTCCATGATCAAAGATTTGTGTCTATGAACCATCGAGTTTCAGTTTTGAAGCTCCATTTATCTAGTCTTTTCTTACCCTTCCTACCAAATACATCACTTCAATTTTTAATGGAGAAAGATATCCCAAGGTACATCACAGGAATATAATCAGACAAAAATTGACATCATATGAGATATTAAGGGCAGTAACCAAAAATCTAATCCCAGGGACTGATTTAATGGAGTGTTTTACAAATGGAACGAGAGGGGACATTAGGTTCAAAGGAAAAAGGTCAGAACTTGGACCATAGTAGCTAAAAAGTATAAAAGGAATATCAGGCCACTCAAAGCCATAGTATCTGTTTAAAGGTACAGCCTCACATATTATCCATTTATTGACAATATGTAGTGAAAAATAAAAAAAACAGGCTAGTGCAATAAAACTCTTGTAAATTCTTAGTTAATCCTAAAAGCAGTCAAATTATTTCTAGGAGACGAAAATTGTCCCTGACACCATAATCACAACTGCATATAATTTAGCTGCTATGCATGTGAATATATTCTCTTGGACATTTTCTTTCTTTACATGGATTAACTGGCTCCGTTCCATTATCCAGTAGGCACAATTGTGCTTTCAGTGAGTGAGGACACTATGGTCAGTGAAGTAATTTCTTCCAGTTGAGGAGGTTCTCAGCCTGGATCTGTCAGTGTATTTCAGTTATAATCAGGCAGGGAGCAAAAGGACGCACCCGACCCTAATCACACTTTCCTCTCCCCCCATCTTTTGGGTAGTAGACACACAAATTTGAAATCACGCACCTCAGATTCAAGGAGTGTTCTTTTTCCTGTTGTTATCCTCACATTAATAAAGATGATCCTTATACTATTTAGCTATACATTTCTTTTTAACAGAAGATACAACACCTTTGTATTAGTGCAGCGCTACATTTTTATTCTTCCACTACCTGCTGTACCATGTTACCTCGATGCACGCAGTACAAAACTCTTTCATTGTATCTCAGTGTATACGACAATTAAAACCAATTTGATTTAATTCAATTCATGCTCAATCAGAGCCGCAGCTAGTGCTTTGGGTTAGATAGAAACCAGGTTCTCTTCATTTCTGATGAAAAGCCGTTGAAGACTGGGAACAGTTGCCTGCCTTGCATTGTGCGACCGTTGGCTTTGTCCTCTTGATTTATCTAACCAGGTCAGATGCACATTTCAAGGCCATGCTCCATCACTCAGGATAACCCCTGGCTACAGCAGCCCTCGTGACTCCCAGCAACCTTGAAGGCTCACCTCTGTGGCAAGGATACCTAAGGCAGGGGACTCTGAGAGCCAGATCCAGTCTGCCTAATGGGCTTATGACAGCTCACACTGCTTCAGGCTTTAGCTGTTTCTCAACATCACTGCTGACCAGAACAACTGAGAAACAGTCACAAAAAAAGTAAATCAAATAATTACAAAAATAAGAATTGCAAATAAGACAATTTATTTACTTGATCAAAAGCGTCAATATGCAGTTAAAGAAATAAATGAAGGACAAAAAAAAACTGTGAAGGAACAAGAGAGGCTACAGATGCTGGAAAGTTGCGGCCACACACAAAATGTTGGAGCAATTCAGCATCCGTGGAAGGAGCCAAAGAAACATTGACAATTTATTGCCTTCCATGGATGTTGGTCACCCCACTCCAGCATTTTGTGTGTTTATCTAAACCAGGGTGGCCAAACTTGCTTAACGTAAGAGCCACATGTGATAAACTTCAGATGTTCAAGAGCTGCAAGACATGCAAAAATATTGCATTTACATTTTTGCTCTTACATTCGTATTTTGTTAAAAAAGTTATATATTTATATTAAGAAATACATGTGTGCAACATTTATTCGTGAATGTAGCCTTTAAACTGCCAATTTGCATTAGCTTCAATAATCAAAAAGTACACATACGTGTGTAATAGTTGAATTTTGGCACAAAGTTTTAGGGTAAAATATACCACTTTCTGTGAGGGCCACTGGACAACGCGATGATTCTGTCTTCCTTACGTTAGGCAAAGTTAAAGGATTTCATGTATGTTACATTCTAAATCTAATAATAGGTGACAATAATGGAAATTTTACCTTTTACCACAGTAAGGATCTGCGTCATTCAAGGCATCGGGAGTTCCGATGGGTTGGCGGGTGACCAGGGCCATATAGTAAGTCTGCGTTCGGGGTGTCGGGAGCTCAAATGAGCAGGCAAGTGATCGGGACTGGGTAGTAAATCCATGTTCAGGGTGTCAGGAGCTCAGATGGGTGGGTAGCTGGGACCTAGGTGAGATTCCGTCCCAACAGCAAACACTCACCAAGGGCCTGGCCACCTGGCCATTCTAGCTCCTGACTCCCTGATCATGGAGTTTCACTTAGGCCTGGCCAAGCCCCCCCATCCAAGCTTCCAATGACCGCCCGCCCATCCGAGTTCCTAATGTCCCGACCACAGACTCTCGCCTAGGCCTCGGCTGTCCATCCATCTGAGCTCCCTATATCTTGAAAGCAGACAATTAGTGGACAATCACAAGCCATGCCCAATTAAACTCCCACCGAGAGCACTGGCTTGGATGATTCCTTTCTCAGCCAACATATTTCCATGAGCTGCACTTTATCTGTCAAAGAACCACATGTGGCCCGTGAGCCGCGGTTTGGCCACTCCTGATCTAAACCAAACTTTGCAATGAAAGTGGGTTTACCCTATCAAATGATGGAACCAAACCATTCTAAATGGACCAGGTATGGCTTGAATGAGGGTGAGGGCTCAGATGCAAAGTGTGTTGCGAGTGGCACAGCTGGAGGAGCTGTCACCTCACAGCTGCAGTGATCTGGGTTTGATCCTGACTTCAGGTGTGGAGTTTGCATGTTCTCTCTTTGACTCCATGGGCTTTCTGCTGGGTGGTCCGGTTTCATCCCACATCCCAAAGGCGTGCAGGCCGGAAGATTAATTTATCACTGTAAATTGCCCCTGGTGTGACTGGCAACAGGGTCCTCGCATTGACAGCTATTCTTTGAGAAGCAGGTCAAGTCAGTCGACTGAAGTTCAGCAGCAGGACAAAACCCTGACCCAGTAGAAGAAGAGCAAGCCATAAGAGAACAACCAAAACACAGCCCATTTCGACCAGCAATGGAAAAGAAGATACAGGGTACAAAGACTGTTGATCAAGTCGCAAAAATCCTGGGAGAAAGCTATGTGGAGGAAGGTCAAGGCTGACCTCGGCAACATCTTAGAGACACTCAGAGGCATCACCACAAAGAAGTTGGACAAGCAATTAAAGATCTCTCCAGAGCTGCCGAAAAGGGTAGTCAATGGCTCTGGGTAAGGAGAAAGAATTCCACCTGGGCACCCAAGTGAGTGAATGGCATCTAGGGGGTGAGCTCGGGTCACTGTGGAACCATCCTGAGGTGTTGGGGGTCTATCAGCAAAGTACTGAGGAAGAAGGGCGCCCACTTGATAACCCAGAAGATGCCACCACTCACTTGGCTTCCCTGTAGAGCAGAGGTTCTCATCCTTTTTCTTTCCACTCACATACCATTTTAAATAATCCCTATTCCATTAGTGCTCTGTGATTAGTAAGGGATTGCTTAAAGTGGTAAGTGAGTGGGAAGGGAAGGTTGAGAATCACTGCTCTAAACCCAATTGTTACTGAAATATTTGGCTTGAGAAAAATTGTCATTGGCCCATTTCCTTTGGAGTTATGAAACTGTGCACATAATGAGTTAATGAGGTACGATTAAAACAGTCGTTTTCACACTTTTGCTTTCCACCCATGTACCACCTTAAGCAAACCCTTACTAATCACAGAGCACCTACGGCATAGGGAATACTTAAAGTGGTATGTAAGTGGAAAGAGAAAGGTTGAGAATAATTGTCGTAGAGTCTAGGCAGCAAGTATCAGGAGTCCAATAAGGGATGTTGACATCTAGTCCTACATACATATCTGGGGTAAGTTTTTTTAATATATATCTGGGGTAAGTTGACATGAATTTGGGGAGAATAGGTTAGATAAAAAAATAGTTTGAGAATGGGATTACCTTGATAATGGGCTCAGACCCGAAATGTTGTTGATATGTATTTGCTTTCAAAAATGCTGCATGACCTGTTGAGTTTCTCAAGCACTTTTGTTTACTAAACTGAGAATGGGATTGTTTCATGGGCTAGTGTGACAATAAACTCGTTATCAATTTTGATCCGAGTTGTCTTTTACCTGCTGTTTCCTTTATAATGCACACTCGGATTTCCTCTCAGCTCTGCGGTGCTGAGCAATTGTGATATGACCTCGACTTTCCATGTACTGCTGTGCCGATCTAACAAATAATCTTTATTTATAACTCACAACATATTTGGCATGAACCCTCATTATCTCCTCCATGAATAGTTCCCTCTGCTCTGACACTCATTCACCGTGCCTCTGTCTCCTTCGCTAACCGATTGCTCGCAACATTGGCCCTGTTGCATTTATTTTACAATTGAGAAGGAATCCAACAAGGTTTGAGTTTGACTTCAGGCTTTGTATTCTCCTCCTGAAATTTTCACCAAACCTCACCTGTGGCCGATCAGTCTCTAACCAAGCTGCAACATAATACCAGCCAGCATCGGATTTAACTTCAGGCAAAACATCCAAAATGACTTGATTGATGGTTACTTCTAGTTTTAATTAGTTTTCCTCTCCAAAGACTGGAGATAAGAAATGAAGACTTCTCCTGCCTCAAGTAGCCCTTCTGTTGGAGAAAGGCAGAGTTCCAACTAGAACTGCAGGAAGCAGCATGGGAGTCTGGGACAGAATTGCTAATAGCTTTACAAAGTTGGTAGCGCACAGAGCAAAAAAACCCACAAATCTTTGGCTTGTAGTTACCATAAAAGTATGAAGGGGAGAGGCTCATTCTAACAATTTAACAGTTGAACAGCAACAGGCTCCTTGATTATTTAGAAGAAATTGCAGCAAATTTTTAATATGTATTGGTAGCTTCATTGCAATGTAGTAATTTATGGTTCTTAGACTGCGATGTCAGGAAAATTGAGTGAAAAAACTAACATAATTACTGCCCACGTGGTCGTTCACATTAGGCGTCTTTTTAGGCTGCAAGTATCTGAGTGCAACAGTCCCGGTGGTTGGACATGCAGTAGAGGGGATGACCATCAACAAATTTTTCCGGTACACTGCAGGCTTCTTCCAAAAGGTCCCCCAGGATAAATCACGGTGCAGGAATTGACTCAAAATTCCTGCACATTCCTTTTTAAACTGCCTGTGTAGCAGCAAAATTCCTCAATTTTGCCATTACATGCCTGCAGACTAAAAACCATAAATGTTGTTTCTTCCCTTCCTCCTTCAAAATTTTAAAGTGACTATTCTCATTCCTGGTCTGTTCCATCCATCTCTACCAACCAAGTTTTCAAGTTTATAGTCACATTAGATCTGGTACAGTGAGTGGGGTTGTGCAATGAGCAGTCCAGCAAGTCAATTCTAATATTCATAATTGTACGTGGCAGGGCAGGAACACAGCCACAGAGTACATGGTTACATGGAAAAAGAGTAATTGATACACTTGCTCCCATATCCACTCTGACAGTTGCCCCTGCAATGTTCTATCAAGGTACCAGTGCAACATTGAAGAGCAGTGTCTCACCTTCCTTCTGATCTGTTGCAGCCTCTGGACTCAAAAATTTCAGGAAACTCAGGCCATGTATATCAAAATTGGCCAGTTTAGCTGTTGGCTCAGCTCCTGCAACGATGACTTCATTTTTCTCTCTCTGCCTGAAAGTGCAAGAGGAATCCAGGTGTTTTAGTGGATGACCTTTCAAAGGCATAAGAAATAATAAGATAAGTTAACAAGAGGCTCTGGTTAATTGCTCGGGGCATTGAATTTGTTGAAGAAGATATTCTGCTTTAAATATATAAGGCACTAGTGAAATCGCACCTGGATAGTTATTCTTCAGGGAAAGATATGACTGTGTTTGTAGCAGTTGAGAAGGTTTACTGACCTAATGACACACAGGAGACAGCAGATGGTGCAATCTGAAGCCAAAAGCAATCTGCTGGAGGATCCCAGCAGGTCGAGAAACATCAGTGGGAGAGAAAGAACGGTTGGCGTTTCAGTTGGAATCTGTTATCAAGATCTGAAATGCTGCCCATGCCTGTCGTAAACTGTGGGTCGAACAGCATCAGCAGAAGAATATGAATTTTTCACTGAATTGTCCAATTTTTCTCCCCCTGATGCTGCTTGACCTACTGAGTTTTTCCAAGAGATTGTGTTTGCTACACATTCCACCATCTACGGTCTTTTGTGTGTCTCCAGTTCAGGGAGTAATTAGGGATGAACATCCTACAAATGAATAAAAGAAAGAATACATCTCTTCTTAGTAATGCTCTTGAGTTTACATGGAACCTCATGTAAAATAAGCCCAACTGTAGTTATAGAGAGTTCCTGGCCGTGATTTAGTTTCTGTATTATCCAAGGTATTTCAATTTTCACCACTCAAAGCCAGGGGGGTGTCCATGTGTCACATAGCAAGTTGTGATCTTTATCTAACTCCATGGCCTTGTTGGTGCGTAGTTTCACAATCTTAAGCTTTTTCCACCATTAGAGGAGGGAGATGAGAATGTTTTCAGGTCATGATGAGTCCTTCTGTATTTTGGCTGCCTTTCCTAGGCAGCAGGTAATGTGAATGGAATCCAGGGAAGTGAAGGAAGTTTGTGTTATGTTCTGAGCTCAATTTGCCACCTTCTGTACTGCTTTTCCAATACCCTTCACATCAATTCTCTGAGCATTCTTCTTACATACTATTTAATTCAATTGAATAGTCCTCCATTCATCAAATAAAAGCAAGTGACAATGAGCCACCTGGACACTCACCTGAAAGAGTTAAACACAAGGAACGAACGACTTTTATGAAGGTTGTTTTGCAATGTCAGGATGTCCCGAACCACTTTGTAATCAATAAAACAGTTTCAATGCGATAGCTATCTGCTCACAGCATGCAGATGTGTTCTGGTCAATGAATGATTTACTTTTGAGAGATGAACATAGACGAGAAGACTTAACCCTCTCCTCTTTCTCCAAATCAATCCATGGGATGTAATGTTACCTGAGCTCAGAGTATCATCCAAAAGACAGCATGGGCACCGTCTGGCTCTTCCTCTCTACTGCAATGAAGTGCTGAACTCTGAGCTGAGGCTTTAAATACTTGGCACCCCTGATTCAGAGGTGAGGGGTCAACAAACTGAAGTACAGCCAGCACATGGAGACTGGGAGAAAACCTATTGCAGAACCCATGAGCAGCAAATGTTCCCGAAAATTCTAGCATGGAGAAATAGGCCAAACATAGGTCCATCCCACACCCTTGTCTCTTTGATCCACCTCCTTTGTCGGCTTAAAATAGGCAGGTGAGAGATGTATCCACAGACATAAAGCACTGTGCATTTTATGCAGGCCATAGGTATATTTGGATCTCGATAGTCAGGTCTCTATCTGCCCATCAAATGAGTGTTTTATGTATAATAAAATTAGTTTAGCTTGTGATTTAAGTAATTTTATGTAATGTTTTGAGCCTAAAGTCTAAATTGCGTTTAGTCTAAAATGTCTTGCATTTTACTCTAATGTTGCACCAATCTCCAAGAGTGTTAAATCATTTTTTTTTTACTGCTGCTTTATTATAATGACAGCAATTTTAAGAAATGAAGATAAGTCTTGAATTTGTATTCATTCCCCTGATAAAAGTCTTGGCCTCAATTCTGTCATGATTGCTTAGGGAGCTGCAATGCCCATCCAGATAGTTTGGGCTTGTAGAGCATTGGCCGTGCCAGTGCGTTTAGGCAGCTTGTCGCCGCCCAGGTGTTTCTCCAACCCATTACTATTCTGTGAAATGACTCTCTAGTCGTTTCTTTGGAGCAACATTCTGTTGAGTTTAAAATGTGTGATTATAAATAAAATATTCAATTCAATCAACCCTTTTGGACGTGTATCTACCTAACGTAGTACAGCCCATGTAACCCCCTTTGCAAGTCTAATCCTTCCCTATCTCACACCCATAACCCCTCTATATTACTTACATACATGTACTTATCTGAGAAAAGTTTGAATGTCTCTGTGGCATAAGCTCCAGCTCAAACCCCAGCAATGAATTTTAGGCACTCACCACTCTCTAAGTCAAAAAAACATCTCCCCTAGACTTTCCTCTACTCGACATAAACCCACGAGCTCTGGTATTTGCTGCTTTCACCTCAGGAGAAAAAAGTGTTGGCTGTTCACCTTCCTCATAATCTTGTGCACCTCTATTAAGTCACCTCTCATCCTCCTGTGCTCCAAAGAGAAAATCCCTAGCTCTGTCAACTTTGATTGATAAGACATGTTTTCCAATCTCTTATTTGCCAGCTATTGCTTCACCCAAGCCTCTCATCTCTTCTACTTACTATCTCCCCTCTACTCCTACAGTCCAGATTTCTTCACTCAATAAACCAAACTCTATTTCCCTGGACAGATGTTGTTTGGCCTGCTCAGAACCTCCAGCATTTTGCTATTTTGCTACACATTCTAGCATTGCAGTTCTCTTGTGCCTCTAAGTACCATTCAATTAATCTTGAATTGATGACATTTGGAACTGTGGTGATATGCCCACCCGCCGGGGGTCCCCCTACCTTAGCTCCTCCCTTGATCCTTCCCATGTGACCCCTGGCCATAAAGGTCGAGTCCCGTCTCCTAACTGCTCGTTTTCCTAGCCTAGACCCAGGCCAGCTTAATAAAGCCGATCGTTTCCCTCAGTCTTATGTCTGCATCATTGCCCAACAGGAAGAAAGCACAAGGTGATGTCACAAACATGGTGGAGGAATTCAGCCATGTTACACAGCAGCCTTAGGAAGTAATGAGTAAGTAGCTTCTCAGTCCTGACCCCTTCTTCAGATAAAAGCAAAAACAAGAAGGCACCTAAATAAAAAATGGTGGGGGCAGCAGGGAGGAAGAGAGAAGGGGAGAGGAAGGGAAGATCACAGGCTAACAGATAGGAGGGGGATACAAGTGGGAGGGAGGCTGAGGTGATGGGGAGGGAAGGCGATGGAGAGCTAGAGGAAAGGAGGCAGAGGGATAGGGAACAGAGAGACTCAGGGGAGGGTGTTCATGGAAACTGGAGACGAGCAAGAAAGAAACTCTCCTTGAATCTGCAAGTTTTAAAGGTACTGTGTCTTCTGCGTTTATGTCAAGTAGAGGAAAGTTTAGGGGAGATGTTTTTTTGACTTAGAGAGTGGTGAGTGCCTAAAATTCATTGCTGGGGTTTGTGCTGGAGCTTATGCCACAGAGACATTCAAACGTTTCTCAGATAAGTACATGTATGTAAGTAATATAGAGGGGTTATGGGTGTGAGATAGGGAAGGATTAGACTTGCAAAGGGGGTTACATGGGCTGTACTATGAAGGTGAGGCGGGGGGGGGGAGAGCAGTTTGTGTTGGTGGGAGGGGGGAGAGCAGTTTGTGTTGGTGGGAAGGGAATATTACCAGCTGAAGGTGAGTTCCTTAATCTATTGTCAGCTTTCCTAAGGAGATATACTTAACAATAGGAAGATTTGTTGAGATGAAGGTCCTAGGCATTTTACAACCGAGGTCTGTAGGAATTCCCCTCTCAGAGGGTGAAGAATCTCTGGAATTCTGTGCCCCAGAATGACGAGGAGACTGGATCATTTGAGGCATTTAAAGAGGAGGTAGACTCATTTTGGAAAGATCTGGGAAATGAAAGCCATGGGATCTGACACAGAAGAGGATATCAAAGAGCTGGAATATATCAGCCATGATCATATCACAGATGAGTCACGTCATCCTGTTTTTATTTTGTTCTGTTCTTTGCAGAAATGAGCCCTTGAGCAAGCAACCATGTTCGAGCTATTATGATGTTTTAGTGCATCTTTATTGACATCATTCATTCACCTGTCAATATGTTATAATGGGATCTATCTGTGTGCAAATTACTGCCTCTCACTGACAACGCCTCAGAAAGTACTCCTTGATTCTAATTTACTTCAGGATCTCCCGAGGTTAAAATATGGTCCATTATGGATGCAAGTTTTTATTTTTGTATTTACAATGTCAAGTGTTCCAAATGATTCAATAATTTAGGAGTGGAATTATGCAGCCATCTATAATTAGGCACAGATTTAAAAGTCAGGTAAACTCAACAGAGACTGTGAGAATTGCTTTTAACTTAAAGGTAATCTTGGTCATTTATTGGGAGAATCATTTAGATGGTTTAGAGCCTTATAGTGAAACACGCTGAACGGGAGTGGATCCAAGTGTCTGCTGTGGAATTCACCCGACAGACTTGGCCCAGTGGAGGAAGCCAAGCCGCCGGAGGCGGCAGTTCTTTGGCTCTCTGAAAGTATTGTCGGTAGTGTCCACTGTCGGGCTGAGTGGAAAGATGAGCAGCGGAGTCGGCGCAAATGAGGTTTGAGGAAACGTGTCAGGCTCGGAGGTCGGGAAAGACATGCCAGGCCCCATGTTACATTTGTCAATGTGATTCCCTCATTGGTGGAAACATCTTGGTGTCTACCCTTTCATGTCCCCTTAGAATTTTCAATGTTTTGTCAAGAAATGGACCAGGCCTGATACACATCATCAGTGGTCCTGCCACTCTGTCATTATGGGGCTTAACTGCCTGGAAATAGGGAGATTTAGCAGCCAAACATCAGAATGTGTGTCCACAGTTAGGTTTTGGAAGGGGGAGTGGGGCCTGGAGTCAACTGAGTGGGGATGGGCAGATTGGAGGTCAAGATATTTAAATTTAAATTTGTACATTTATTTGTCACAAAATACCTCTGCAGTGAGAAAGGTTCTTTTGTGGACAGGCCAGCAGATTATCCCTACATTCACACAGCCTTTTACCTGTGTAAAAGGTTGCACTGACCCAGCATTTCTTGGTTCAGTGTGAACAACCTGAGTGCCTTTAAACATTCATAAAGAACACAAGTTACAGAGTATAATGAAAAGGAAGATTAATTAACACCGATCAAGGACAGCATAGGAGCACTGTTGTGGGTTCATTCAAGAGCTTGATGGCTGCGGGAAAGAAGTTGTCTTTATATCTGTTGGTGCGTGATATCACTTTCTTGAGCCTTCTCCCCAATGGGAAGAGATATCTGAGGTATATGGGGTGTGGTGACTCTTTGGGTGAGTTGATTTCCTTTCCTGGGCATTGGAAGATATAGTTGGAGTTCATGGAAGGGAGGAAAGTTTACATGTTCTGAGCTTAAACACAAAAATCTTCAGATGCTGTAATTGTAGCAAAAACTCACAAAAATGTTGGAGGAACAAAGCCAGTCTTGTCCCATCCATAGGAGGTAAAGATATATCACCAACGTTTCGAGCCTGATCCCTTCTTCCTTCTTCAAGAAATAAGCCAAAGAACAGAATGGCATACAAATAAAGACTGGAGTCTGGAGAGAGAAAGGGGGAAGAATGGGAAGGGGAGGATTTGTTTAAGGATAAGGGGAAAGGATAGAGTCAAGAGGCAGAGGTAAGAGATTGGGCCACTGCATTTTAAAGGAGGCCTGAGATAGTTATTAGGTTTTCACAGGGTGTGACCAGTTAAAACAGATCCTCTTTAAGTAACAATGTGATGGTCTATTTCCACTTGAATGAATTGCTCTCTGCTAACAATACATGCATGGGTGAAAATCCCACATGGCATTCAAGGACTTGCAATGGTGGAATAATCTACTCCGAGATCCACCAACTTTTACTCAACTTCAGTGAAGTTACTGTGGATGTGGCATTCCAATTAAAGACGGCCTAGTCATAAAGTTGTCTGGAGACCTGTTCTCCTTCCCAATGAAGCCTTTTATGTGATTCCAGAACTCCCAATGTGGTTGACCCTTCAGAAACATCTGAAGACATTCAATCTGAGAGAAGTTAAGGATAGTTTAATAAATCTTTGTTTTTTTTTCAGGAAGCCAAGATCCTTAAAATAAAATGATTAAAAAAAAATCTTATGTAATCCAATGCCTGTAAGTTGCCAATAGCATCAAAAACTCCAAATGTAAAATTGGAAAATTTAGAGTCATGGAGAGTTAGACAACAGAGAAACAGGGTCCTCAGTCTATCAGGTCTGGAGGCTATCCAGACTAATTCAATTCAGCAGAACTGGCCTCACCAATTCAAGTGTTCACATTGTAAATTATTTATTTTAAGTAGCCATATTTCCAAACTCTTCAGGTTTGATTTTCATGAATTGTACATCACAGAAAAGTAAGTTCTGTGATGTGGACTGATTGGCAGGCAGATTTGCTGTGCTGAGATGGATTCAGAAAGAGTATTTGACCAGGGCCCCAGGGATGTTTCTTGTTTTTAACACGACTTCTTGCATCTCGGCGAGCAGGCAAGATTTTATCGGAAAGGTGGCACATCTGGAAGGGTAGAGCAGGCTCAGTTCTTTTGCAAGGGACTTAATTCCACAACCCTTTGAAAGCCCAATAAGGCTTTTTCCTGCCTTACAGGTGGCAACCACACAATTTTACATTTGGATACCCGTGGTTGGGGAGAGATTAATTTTCTTATCAAATCACTGCTGCATTTTGCTGTAAATTTAATTTAGTTGAGCAAGAGGAAGCCCTCAAATATAGCAGCTTCAAAATTTAAATCATTAGTACAAATTACTTTAAAAGCATTCAGAAATGGTTTATTGCTTCAAAGGAGAGTGATATCTTTTTTTGTGATGCTTGAAATAGGAATTCCACAAAACAAATTAATGTCAATAGAATCAATTCATAGAAATTCAATGGGGAGGCAGATTATTTCTAAAGGCACAAAAATGCTGGAAGAATTCATCTCATCTCACACCATCCAGAGGAGGTATGAGATATAACCAACATTTCAGGCCTTTTGTGAAGGTATGAGCACAAGGCAGGCTGGTACCTGAATAAAGAGGCTGGCAGAGGAGGAGCACAGGGTAACGAGTAAAAGGCACGAATTGGAAAACTGGAGAGAAAAGATGACAATTGACCGGAGGAGGGGCACAGCTCTGTGAATGCAGAGCTGGAGGAAAGGTGACAGAAGGAAAGGTGTGAGGGGAAGAGAGAGAGAGAAGACATTTTTACACAGCAAACCCACTTATTAGCGTGTGAATGACCCACGTTTAAAGGCACTCAGGTTGTTCACACTGAACCAAGAAATGCTGGGTCAGTGCAACCTTTTACACAGGTAAGCTGGCATCCTGGAGCAAAAGGAAGTGGGACCTGTAACATTACAGCCTCAGCATCCTGTGTGATTCAGCATTACAGCGCCGGTGTCCTGTGTTAACCCTTTTAGACATAAGCGGTGTAAAACACATTGGCTCTGATACTACTTACAGTGGTAGCATCAGACATGGGATTTAAATGACCCCCCCCCCATCCCACCTTCGTTGCATTTATGCAGATAGGTTAAATGATTAAAAGGCAGTCAGTCCCTAGGGGCTAGAGAGAGAGAGAGAGACAGACAGACAGACGGACAGACTGACAAATAAACAGAGGTAGAGAAAAGGAGATGTAGGGATAGGGAAAGAAAGAGACAGAAACTGAAGGCTGATTTTAATGCCATCTGGTTGGAGGGTCCCCAAACAGAATATAAGATTGTGTTACTCCAATCTGCTTGTGGCCTCAGTATGACAGTGCAAGGGACCACAGACAGAGATATCAGCATGGGAATTGAAATTGGTTGCCGTTGGGAGAACAGAGCGAAGGTGCTCAGTGAAGTGATCTCCCAGTCCCTCTGATGTGGAGGAGATCACAACGTGAGCACCGGATGCAAGAGATAGCCTCTGAAGATTCATAAGTGATGTGTTATTTCACTTGGAAGATCTGTTTAGGCCTCAAATGGTGATGAAGGAGGTGATGTGGGTACGTGTAGCATTTCCTATTGTCAAAGGATGATTTATTAGGAAGGGAGGAGTAAACAAGGGAGTCACCATGACTGTGGTCCTTGCAGAAAGTAGAGTGGGGAGGAGAAGGGAAGATATGTCTGGTGGCAGAGGATGATATGTTGATTGTGGATGCTGGTTGGGTGGTAGGTGAAGACATGGCAAATCCTGTCCTTTTTGTGCATGGACCAGTGGGGGCCTGGGCAGATGTGTGGGTAATGGAGGATTTGCAGGTGAAGGCCAAGTTGATGGTAAAAGAAGGGAAGCCACATTCTTAATGGTAGACAATTGAGGAGTGCAGAGCAACAAAGGGATTTAGGAGTTATGGTAAATAGTACCCTCAAGGTTGATACTCAGGTAGATGGTGTGGTGAAGAAGGCATTTGGAATGTTGGCCTTCATAAATCGGAGTATTGAATTCAAGAGTAGGGAGGTTATGATGAAATTGTACAAGGCATTGGTGAGGCCAAATTTGGAGTACTGTGTACAGTTTTGGTCACCAAATTATAGGAAAGATATAAACAAAATAGAGAGAGTGCAGAGAAGGTTCACGAGAATGTTGACAGGATTTCAGGGTCTGAGTTACAGGGAAAGGTTGTGCAGACTGGGGCTTTATTCTCTGGAGCGTAGAAGATTGAGAGGGGACTTGATAGAGGTGTTTAAGATTTTAAAATGGACAGACAGAGTAAATGTGGATAGACTTTTTCAATTAAGAAAGGGGGAGATTCAAACTAGAGGACATGGTTTAAAATTGAAGGGGGAAAATTATAAGAGGAACATGAGGGGAAATTTCTTTACGCAGAGGGAGGTGGGGATGTGGAATGAGCTTCCGGCAGACATGGTCAAGGCCGGATCATTGGTTACATTTAAGGAAAGACTGGATCGTTACATGGATAGGAGGGGACTAGAGGGGTATGGATCGGGTGCTGGTCAGTGGGACTAGGAGGGTGGGGATTTGCTACGACATGGACTAGTAGGGCCGAACTGGGTTGTTCTGTGCTATAAGTGGTTATATGGTTAAAAGAAGGAGGACATCTCAGATGATCTGGCTTGGAAGACCTGGTCCTGGGAACAGATGAAATGGAGATGGAGGAATTGTGAGACAGGAAAATGCAAAGAACAGTATGTGAAGAAGTGGGGTTGATGTAGGTGTGGGAGTTGGTGAGTTTGTAGATGTCTGTCGAGAATTTGTCTCCCGAGATGGAAACAGAGAGATTGAGAAAAGGGAACAATGGATCAAGTGGTTTAGGATGGGGGGTGAAAGTTGGCAGCAAAGTTGATAAATTTGATAAGCTCATCATGGGTGCGTGAGGCAGCACAAATGTTGTCAGTAATGAAGTGGAGTTGAGGAGTCATGCTTATAGCAGAGATTGCTCCACATAGCCAACAAAATGGCAGGCATTGTTGGGTACCCATGACTGCCCCTTAGACTTGGAGGAATTGGGATAAGTCAAAGGAGAAGTTATTGAGGATGAGGACAAGTTCTGCCACCTGGTGGAAGGTGATAGTGGAGGGGGGGGTGCTGTTGAGAAAGAAATGAAGGGCTTTGAGGTCTTTAGTATGGGGGTTGGAGCTCTATAGCAAATTGATGCCCATGGTGAAGATGAGGGTGTTGAATTCAGGGAACTGAAAGCTGTTGAAGTCATGGAGGGCATGTGAAGTATCACAGATGTAAGTGGGAAAGCAGGATCATGTGGAAACAATGGATCTATCAGGACAATTAGGTTTGTGGATCTTGGATAGGAGGTAGATCCAGGCAGTGCGGGGCTGGGAAGCCATAGAGCTGAAAGGGAGATGACCAGAAGTGGTGAGTTCAGAGAAAGTGCATGAGACAGTGATTTGATGATTTTATTTCGTGGAGTTCCGTTGAAGGGGTAACTAAGAAGAGTGTTTGAGAGCTATCATCTGGCTTCAACCAGATACACATCGGTACGCCTGATCACTACAGTGCCACCCTTGTCTGCGGCTTTGATAGATAGGTTGAGATTAGTGCAGAGAGAGTGGAGGACCATGCGTTCTGAGGGGGTGAGATTAGAATGTGAGGGGAGTGGTGAAGTCGAGATGGTTGCCGATTTGCGGCAGTTAGAAATGAAAAGATCCAGAGTGGGTAGAAGACCAGAACAAGGTGCAGGAAGAAGATTTAAGATGGAAGAAGGTGTCTGTAGTTGAGGGAGGGGTTTTGAATAATTTTGGTGGAAGAAGAGGGCATGGAGACAGCTGACAGAAGATGAGTTCAGGATCATGGCGTGTGTGGAACTCATTGAAGTGTGGATGAAGAGGGACAAAGGTAAGGTCTCGACTGAGAATAGAACATTCCACCTCCAAGAGGGAAGATTGAAGAGGATGGTAAAGACCACTCAGGGATTGGGGGCCAGTGGAGTGGATGGTGTTGGGTGAAGGAGAATGGAATGAATCAGTAGGTGGCGGGTCAAAGGGTTCCAAGGTAAGTATAGGAGGGTTGGGGGTTGGGTGAAGGAGAATGGAATGAATCAGTAGGTGGCAGGTCAAAGGGTTCCAAGGTAAGAATAGGAGGGTTGGGGGTTGGGGGAGGGAAGCAAAAGTGTGAGAGGATCCAGGTTTAGTGTTCACGACTGGTTTGATCATGTAGGCCACCAGGGCCAGAGAGTTCATGTCGGAAGCTTGGTCCTGTAGAAAACTGCGGTCTTTGAAAGTCAAAGTGAAAAAAATTTGATCTTTTGAGATTTTAAAAATTAGGAATTAAAAAAATATAATTCAATTAACCAACATAGAATGAGGTTATTCAATCTACCATAGCAATTGTTACTCTTTAATGGTTCATAATATGAATTTTTGCTGTCGAAGAACACCGAATTTCGTGACTTGTTCGTGATAATAAATTCTGATTCCATTGCCCTGAGATTCAGCCACTCACTGGGGTTTACAATGGCCAATTAACCTACCAACCTGAACATTTTTGGGATCTGGAAGGAAACCCATGTGGTCCCAGAGAGAACATGTAAACAGTGTAATGTGTGTCGAAAGAACCAGAGTTGTTGATCCAAACCAAGGCTTTTATTAACTAAAAGACTGGAGCATATCACATGTAGGTCGACCAGTCCAGAATGACCTGGTCTGGCTAGGAGCTATCCTTTAAGACCTGCCAGTAGGTGTGGCTACACTCTCAGCCAATCACAGTCATCCTACATGACCATCTGTACATATACACATTGGTGATAGAATCTGTACTATCACAAACGGCACACAGTCAGCACCAAAGGTTGGAGTTGACCCCAGGTTGTGGAAAAGTGAGGCACCAATTCTATTTGTGTTATCCAAAAGGCCTTTCATAATATGAAGATCTATAAATGCATTTTTACAGTCACTACTGTTTTACGGTAACTACAGCAAGGAAGAGTTTTGGTGCATACAGTATATATATTGTGCAATATACACTTTGTAGTACATTTCTGATTATCCAAAATGCTCGGGACCAAGCGTGTATCGGTTAACTGCATTTTCCAGATATCTGAGAAATTAAGGCAGCAGAATACTTACGTTGGCTGTCGCTGATCCTGACACCTCCCCACTACTGTCGCTGATCCTGCCCAGGCACCTGAGGTCCCTGCTCAGATCCTTCACACCTCCCCACTGCCATCACTGATCATTCCCAGGCACCCAAAGTCCTGGCTCAGATCTCCAACATTTCCCTACTGCTGTCGCGGAACCTGCCTGGGAGCCTGAGGTCCCTGCTCCGATCCCAGCCCAGAAGTATTAGCTTAAAACAACATAGAACAAGGGAAGGTTTTTCAAGCATGAAATAAAGTGCAACTGTTACCTTGAGTACACTTGAGTCCACGAGATCTCTATTCGATTCAAAATGGTGCTAACAGCGTGTCAGAGTCCCACTTGAGCACGGCAGGTAAAAAATAAATTCAAATTTTTTCAACTTGTGACATCATGTCGCCGCTGAAAGTTTTTGCAAATAACTGAGGATTTCAGTTAAGTAGTTTTTGGATAATGAAAAATGTACTGTATTATTAACTCAACAACAATTTGCACTCAGCAAGCTTTTGCAAATGCAAATGCGATTCTGACTATATAATTAGTTCTATTGAATGAAGACTGGATACTGGAGGAAATTCTTCTGCTCTTCTTCATTGCCGGATTTTTCATCACCATCTAAGAATGGAGGACAAAGCCTCTGTTTAACCCCTCATCTTGAAGCTGGCAGCTCTTCACAATATGACTGGAAACGTTAACATTAAGTTTACACTTGAGTCTGAAGCGAGATTTAATCCCACATACTGCGTGTTGTACATCGGATCAACTGGTAAAGAGGCTGAGTGTGGCTTTAATATTGCCACTACATCACAAAATGTGCCACATGGCCAACTGCTATCTGGATTGTTGTAAAAGACCCACTGGGCTAATGGTAAAGGTTCCTTGAGTAAACTCTCCCACGCTGTTGCAGGGCCAGAATCTCAGAGTATGTTGCTTTCTTCTACCACAAGGTTAAGTGGAAAAACCAGATCGCACAATCAGCTTACTTTGAGAGAAAAATCAAAAGTAAATCTACCAATGCTGGAAATCTGAAATCAAAACAGAATAAACTGCAAATACTCAACATGTCAGGAATTTCTCTCTCTTTCTCCGTCTCTTTCTCCTTCACTGGTTGGTGTAATATGAGCTTGACAGTCAGTGTGGACAGTGGACCAATGTACAATTTCTGCGCTGTATCTCTTTGTGACTCTAGCATACTTCTCTCAAGTAACACAATTTGCCTTGCATGTGGTCTCATGGTGGGGGAATTCTGGTGGGGGGGGGCGGAATTCTGACATTAAAATAAAGCAACAATTGTTAATGAATTCAGAACAAAGGTACCAGTATGAATTCACACTTGTGACAACAAAAAAAAGAGCAGCCCAAGATGACAACTTATATTTTTCAAATTAACATCAATAAGCATGGAGTGTGATAAATATGGAAAAAGTGAGGTGTAGGATATTTCCTGACTACGGTGAAGGTGAAAGCACGAAAGCTGAAGGCATGATCAGCAAGAAGGACCGGCTTATTGTTCGGGTCAAGTCTAGATACTGGGTTGTTGTAGACGAGGCCTTTCATCTTTGAGGAGCAATTGAATACCATAGCCTTATGTTTAATGGAGTAAGAGGAGATCTTACATTGAAGATGTGGAAGAAGCTTCACAGGGTAGGTGCTAAGAGGGTGTGTTTTCCATGTAGCACCGTCACAAGATAAGAGGTCGGTGACTTAGGATTGAGAAGGGGAGAAGGACAGTACTACATCACAGCTAGTGGGGCTTCCACCTGATGGCTTCAGCAACTGGAGGTTCCATCCTGACCTCCTGGGGTGCCTGTGCAGAATTTGACTGTTTTCCCCCGTGAACATCTGGTGTTCCAGTTTCCTCCCACTTCCCAAAGAGGTGCAGGATCGCTGAATTAATTCACCGCTGTAAAACAACTCTTTTTGTGCAAGGGAGTGGTGGAATCCGGAGGCGTTGATTGAAAGTACGCAGAAGAAGAAATAGTACTGGTTCAGTGAAAATGAATGCTTGATGGTTGGTATGGAAACTGGCTGGCCCAAAAGCCCTAATTCTTTGCTGTAGGTATCTCTGACTCTCTAAGTTTCTTCAGTGGAATATAGATATTTGATATGTGAGAATATTTAAGACCGAGATTGATTTTTGGACATTATCGGTAACAAGGGAATGAAAGAATAATGGACTGAAAATTGAAAATCAGCATCAGGCAAAGAGAACAACTGAACAGAAACAGAAGATGCTATACAACTCTGATACATGTTCATATGTTAATGTTCTTTTTTAAAAAATGAGTTAAAAAATGAATGGTTGTAAATATGAACTGCTTCATTTTGGGGAGAATTATCAAAACTGGACAAATGCAGTGAAGGGGAGGGCATTGAGGAATGCAGAAGAACAGAGAGATCTTGGAATAACGGATCACTGTTCTTTGAAAGTGGAATCTCGTGTGGATAGAGTGGTGAAGAAGGTTTTTGGTATGCTTGTCTTCATAAATCAAAGCATCGAATATAGGAGTTAGGAAGTGATATTGAGACTGTTCAAGGCATTGGTGAGGCCAAATTTGGAATACTGTGTGCAGTTGTGGTCCCCAAATTATAGAAAGAATATCAATAAAGTCGAGCATGTGCAGATAAGATTTACTAAAATATTGCCTGGATTGCAGTATCTAAAATTCAAAGAAAGATTGAGTAGACTGGGTCTTTATTCACTGGAAAGTAAAAGTTTGAGGGGGGATTTGATAGCGGAATTTAAAATTATGAAGGGGATAGATAGAGTAGATGTGAATAGGCTCTTCCCCTTGAGGGTAGGTGAGGTTGAAACGAAAGATCATGAGTTAAGGGTTAGGGGGCAAAAATTTAGAAGTAACATGAGGGAACTTCTTCACTGGCTGAGTGGAATTACCTTCTGGAAGAGGTAGTTGAAACAAGGTCAATTTTGTCATTTAACAAAAAGTTGGATAGGTCCATGGATGTGAGGGGATTGGAGGGTTATGGGCAGGGAGCAGGTAAGTGGGACTAGAGGAGATCACTTAAATCAGTACGGATTAGAGGGGCCGAGATGGGCTGTTTCCGAACTGTAATTGTTATATGGTTATACATTATATGTGCCAAAAGCCTCAAAACCAAAAGCTAGAAAAGATAGAGAAATGCTGACGGAACTCAGCAGGACTCACAGCATCCACAGGAAGTAAAGATACTGACATTTCAAGCATGAGCCCTTCTCAAAACATCCTTACCTCCTATGGACTCTGCAAGATCTATTCAGTTCCTGCAGCAGTTCTGTGTTTTTACCTACCATCACAGCATCCGCAGACTTTCATGTCTGAAACTTTTACTGATATGACGAGTAAGTACTGTGAAAAACAAGGCTGTAATGTTGATGACAAAAAAATAAGATTCTCAAAAAAATTGATTAGCGTAGAGGTAGGCATGACACTATTGCAATGCCAGTGACCCAGGTTCCAATCTGCCGCTCGCCCTGTCTGCATGGGTTTTTCTCCAGGTGCTATGGTTTCCTTCAACCTTCCAAAATGTAAGGGGTTGGAAGGTTAATTAGGTGCTAATACTAAATATGAAATTCCTAATTGAATTAAAAATATAATAAATATGCAAAATAAAAATAGATCAATAATAAATATTCAGAGCTACCCTAGGGCAAAAATAAGCGACTTAATAGTGCAGACTGTGGTGTCAGAGAAGTCCATGATAAGTGTTGCACGGGAAGGATCAAGAGCCTCATACCTGTTGGAATGAAACTGTTATTGAACTTCAAGGTGCTGGGTCTTCTGCCCAAAGGAAGCAGTGAGAAGAGGTTGTGACCAGGGTGATGGGGGTCTTTTATGATGTTGGCTGCCTTCTTGACACAGTGATTCACATTGATGTTTGCAATGGATGGGAGGTCAGAACTTGTGATGGACTTGGCTGTGTTTTCTACCTTCAAGTTCAAATTTATTGTCAGAATGCATACATGGTATCACATATAACGATGAGATTCTTTTTCCTGTGAGCCTGGCAGAATTTCCACTAATCAATAATTGTAAATGGCACTCAAGAAAAAAAGATGGTTATAAAAGAGAAATGTAAACAAAGAAATTAATATAAACGAACTGACTGTACAATACAGCACAAAATAACATTCAGTAATTAATAATATGCAAAGAAAATTTTCTTGAACGAGTCTCTGAATGAGTCTGTTGTTGAGGAGTCTGATAGTGGAGAGGTAGCAACTGTCTGTTCCTCAACTTGACAGTACGAGTCTCGTGGCACCTATACCTCTTTCTGTCTTCAGTATTCATGGTAGTCAAATTCCCAAACCAGGCTATGATGCAACCTATCATTTTCCAGGAGATTCACCAGGATGTTGCCAGGACTTGCAGGTTTGAGCTACAGGGAGAGTTGGCATAGACTGGAAATTTTATTCCTTGGAGCAAAAGAGGCTGGGAGGTGATCTGAGAGAGATGTATAAGATTATGAGGTGCATGGATAAGGTGAATGCTCACAGACTTATTTTTGACAAGGGGAAACAATTCTAGAACTAGAAGGCATGGTTTTAAGGTGAGAGGGGAAAGATTTGAGATGGTCCTGAAGTGCAACATTTTCATCCAGTGGGTGATCCATATCTGGAACAACCTGCCAGAGGGAAGTGTGGAAGCAGACACATACAGACAAATGTCTGATTTGCGAACAACTAATACTTACGAATGCGCTGTTCCTCAATTCGCATATATGCTGAAATGCAAATAATGTTACTTCATGAATGACAATAAGGACCGTAAGCACCTTGCATACAAATTCAGCTTATGGTCAGACCCAAGTAATGAAACTCATTCGTAACCTGGGGACTGCCCGTATATGGATAGGAAAAGGAAGGGTCACCCAGAAGCTGAAGGAACAACGCCTCATATTCCACCCAGGGATCCTCCAACTGGATGGCATTGACATTGAGTTCTCCAGTTTCGGTTGGAAACACCACACCCCACCCCACAACTTTTCCAATGTCTCCTTTCCTCTAGCTCTGTCTTTCTTTGTCTTACATTTTCCTCTGTCTCCTTTCACAGGTCAATTCTCACCATTCCTCTCTTTTGCTGCAGAGATCCTCCAGCTTTGACTACAATCACAGTGCCCGCACACTTTCATGTTTCACTCCTTCAAAAGGATCTGAACCAAGTATAGGGAAACGGGATTGGCAACATGGACTTGATGAGATGGGCCAAAGGTCCTTTTCCATGCTGTATGACTCTATATATGCTGATCATCATGTGTATCTCTAATCATCCAACTTGGCTGTAGTAATTCCATTTCCCTGTAGGCTCTGTTTATTCCAGCATCTGTCTAGATGCCTCACAAATATTGTAACTGTGCCTGTGTCCAGCACCTTTCCAGTAGTTCATTCCAAATGCCAACCAATGCTTCGTCCTCTCTCTATCTCTCTCTCAGCTCAGTATTGTGCTCTCGAGTTTTCAAACCCCAAACCATGCAACTCTGGCTCTTCACCTGTGATGTTCTTGCATTTTTCGGTTCATTT